>NC_046368.1:17539188-17751688 GCF_011125445.2 Fundulus heteroclitus
GGTCCCACCCTATTTAAGCATACCGTTCTCTTGCTCTTCGTTGCCGGCCCGTAGTGGTTCACTCCCGTTCAGCTCAGTCCTGTTTCATCCTCTGTTGGCGCCTCTGTCCAGAGGACTTTCCACGTCTGGTTGCCAGAGTGGCCCCGCGCCCGCGCCTATCTGCAAACTCCAAGATCCTCTATCAGCTACAAACGGTCTTTCAGTTCGGCAGCTCTCTGCCTCAAACGGTCCTTTCAGCTCTGCAGCCTCTTGCTCAAACGGTCTTCGAAGCTCTGCAGCTCTGCCTCAACGGTCTTCAGCTCTGCAGCTCTGCTCAACGGTCTTCAGCTCTGCAGCTCTGCCTCAACGGTCTTCAGCTCTGCAGCTCTGCTCAACGGTCTTCAGCTCTACAGCTCTGCTCAACGGTCTTCAGCTCTGCAGCTCTGCCTCAACGGTCTTCAGCTCTGCAGCTCTGCTCAACGGTCTTCAGCTCTGCAGCTCTGCTCAACGGTCTTCAGCTCTGCAGCTCTGCTCAACGGTCTTCAGCTCTGCAGCTCTGCTCAACGGTCTTCAGCTCTGCAGCTCTGCTCAACGGTCTTCAGCTCTGCAGCTCTGCTCCAAGGACTTCAGCTCCGCAGCTCTGCTCCACGGTCCTTCGCTCCCGAGTCACCTCCGGGTCAGTCTCCCCGTGTTCCTCCTGCTAGCCAGCTTCCGCACCCTTCACCTCCGTCCATAAAGACTCTGGTTCCTCTCGTCATTCACTCATCATTCTGTGCAATAAAACTCACTTCAAGAACTAGCTCTGTGTGTGCGTGCTGTGTCCGGGTTCATCCAAAGACAAATCATGACAGGTCCGACATAAGTGATTTTGTGGATAGAGATGTTGTGCACTTTAAAGGGAGGGAGAGCTATTGCAGAGGACATTTCAGGTAAGAAGTCCATGGGAACGTGAACATCATTCTCTGAAAGTCAAAAAAAAAGAAGAAAAGCTGACATCCAATGATGATGCAATGTCAGATTAAAGTAACAACAGACAGATGCCAGCCCTTAGCCATCAAATTCTAGTTTTCCCCACATCTCAGGCTTTGTATCATAAGCAAAGGGGCAAAAAATAAATGGATTGAATCATAAGATTCCTGACAGATGTGCAGAGCACAGGGTTTCCCCCTAGCAGTCATAATTAGGTTGCATAATTGCACGGATAGTGATTTAGTCTGCCTTCAAGTCGAAACAATCCATGATACACAGCAGAATAGGTTTTGTCGTCTACTAGCCTTAAAACAAATGTCAAGATTTAGCCAATGCCTTGAGAGACTGGTGGGCGATATGATTCCCTCCAATTACAGAAGAACTTTAAACAGAGAAAAATTAATTCTCAAATTTCTGAAAGTTTAGAGCTCTTCAGAATTGAGATCCACTGTTAAATTGGAACTCGATCTAAATTCGACACAAGTAAAGGTAGATAAAGAAGTATGTATACAGTTATCTTTATGCCTGCATTTGCAGTTTATTGAAAACAGAACAGCACTGTTAAAAACACAGCTGATGTCAAAATATACAAGAAAAAATATGTGTGAGTGGAAAGGATTGCGTAAGATCATTAGTGGACTGGCTGCCACGGACCCACAAGCTACAGAATATCTGTAGATCCATCAAAGTCAATACCCCTGCCAAGATAACCTGGCAATAAGCTCCTTTGGCCTGAGTATGACTGGGGAGAAAATGGTGATGAGTTGGTAAATTCCCTTACAAATGGGGCTATTGGAAGTTGTTAAAATGTATACTGCCGACTCTCTGGGTCTTGGCAATTGCACTCAGAATGTTAGCCCCCCCCCCCCCCCCCTGCAGAGTCAGTCTTGGACTTAAAGTTAGTTGCATATACTGTTGCTTGGGGCTCTGCCTGTGCAGAAATCAGCTATGTGTTCTTTAATTCGCATTTACTGAGAGTTACTATGTTTTTTACTGTTAAAAAGTTGTATAAACCAGGAATAAATAGAAATCATTTCAGCACACAGTCTTCAGTTTGCTTGTAATTGATGCAGTGTTTCATTCAAAAGGCATGGAGTGGTGGTCTTTTATAACTTTGCTCTAACAAGCATTGCGTGTGACATCAGTGACAGAAGCCATGCATTTTCTGTTCCTGTGAAGACACACAGAGAAGCTAGAGGCTCCCCTGATGGTTCTGCTGCTGACAGTGGATGCATCACGATAAAATATCCTCTCATCTTGTTTAGCATACAGTAGATATAGCCAGACAACAAACTGCCAATGGCATGGTCCAGTATGTTACTTTCTCTGCGTTTGACTTACTTTCTCAACCCATCTCAAACAAAATGATTATTTGCTGAATACATTAAAGATGTAACTTTTTTAAACACCCTTGCAAATATGAGAAATAGACCTAATTGGTGTTCTCTTTATAAAAAGGTGATAAAACCCTGTACAGATATCATTATAATACTTGAGTTGGTTCAGACATGGGGTTAAACTAATGATGCCATGCCTGAGGCTCACTGACAGTCCTGCTGTAAGGGGTCAGGCTTGGAACTCTGGCTGCTGATCCATCCAGCTAGCAGGCACTGACTTCTTCTGAAACAAGGCTTTGTGTGGCTGTGGATTATGGAGACCAGCTTTTTGACATGTGAAGATAGCATGCACACATATGTTTGAGGTCCACATGCCACAGTACTTTGAAGCAGTCTAAGGGGATAAATATTTCCTGGAAATAAATGTGTGTATTTTTTGTTTGTTTGCAAAAAACAGAGGTGCACACCCAGTTGTTTAAAACTATCAGCTCTAAAACTATACTATTAAAAATAGATGTTTAATTTGCTCTTCATCTTGATTTAAATTATTAAAGTTTTCCAACTCCCCAAATACATTTTTGTATTCAGTTTTTGTCTGCTGCCTGTCTCCATTAGTCATCGCTGAGAGACATACTATACCCTGAATATGTCCAGTCCATCACATACTGGTAACTATGTGGTTAACTTAGTAATCATGCAACTGCTGGAGAAGTACAGAAAGAACACTTATACTGAGAAAAGTATACATAGAAAGATTGTAGCCAGGTTTCAAACAAAGGACCTGAAAGGTAATGATACTAACAGCTACTCCACTATGAAGCCCCGTATTGAAAATGCTTGCATTTCCCTAAATTAAAAACAGTGACATAGATTATAACTTGTGTACCTTGGCTGAATCCAATGCTCTAAGTGGAAGAACTAAGAACCAGGACCCTCCCTTTCTTCCTTTTCTCTTTTTTTGCTGGGGGGTTCCAGCCAGAGTACAAAGTACAATCATAATCATGACTACATCAATAAAATAAAAATGTGTAAAGCATGTTACTGAATATAAGCAGTATATTCTGCAGTAACACATTTCTCGAGAAAAAGCTGGACATCTCTCCAGTCTCTCCTGTAGCCCCCCCCCCCCCTTCCATGAGTCCAATATGTAACCGAGTAGTAAAAACAGGTACCTAAGCTACAAGTGATACTACATACAAGGTCATGACTTGATGAACTGAGCTAGGCTGGCAACAGGAATGATGAAGAACTTGTTTTGTTTTTTTTAACCGTTGTAGACAAAATGGTAGCAAAGCATCATTTCACATGCAGTGTTTCACCAAAGCAAGAGTAAGCGTCTTTAGACAAAATAAAAAACATGAAAAATTATAAATTCAAAAGTAACAAAGACACAAGAATTGATCCCAGGTTCAGCCTGTTACATCTGTCCTAATTAAAAAATGATTTACTCTGAACAACAGCGTTAAAGTCTGTTAATCTGAAATAACTTGCAGAGGTTCTGCAGACTTTGGATCTTTGGTTTTAATGAGCTCCTCCAAATTAATCTTTCTCAGGAAAACAAAACTTGTCACACTGTTCAGTTTTATCTGGAAAAACAGACATTTATGATGTTTTTAGGGGTTTTCATGAAACAAAAAACACTAAGTGAAAACAGGACGAAAAAATAGGTCTTATTCTAAGAGCACTTTATAAAATAAGTCCAAGTAATTACATTGCCCATTGTTACATTTCATTCATTGTACTTTCTTTTTGTCATTTTATCCCAGTTAAAATCTATTTTCTTTGTTAATTTTCTTCCTTGTTAAATAAAACAGAGTCATGAGTCAAGAGTGGAAGTATGTGCAATTTTGTTGATACAAAATGAGTTTGTTTTTTCAGGATTTTAATTTCTCCTCTTATTTATACTTTTTTCGAAACATTAATATTAAGAGGTTATTTAGGAAATCAAGAAAATCACGCTGACAAATCCTGTATTATCATCTCCACGTGGGAGGCACCACACAGCATTTCTACTCAGGGCCCCCAAATCGCTAGCACCACCCCTGATCTTACCAAGGCATTTGTGCAGCAGCAGGTTACCTGTTGGATGCACTAATGCCAACTGAGTCCTACCTCCATTTTCTTGTGTATTGAAGGACTGTTCGTCATTTAGCTCTGCTTCAGTTCAGGTCCTCTTTGGGCCCTCTTTGAGCTAGGTAAACATCACAGCCGTCAACATTTTCCTCCGCTTTTCCTCTTTCATGTGAAGCCCCTACATCCACTTGAATGTATGGCAAGCACTGTGCGCAAAGACAATGAGTTTCTTATGAGGCTATTTTTTTAATCAACAAATAGGCTACGAGCTGTAAACTGTGGAGAAGACGACGGGGTTGTGGGTAGAAGTCCCAGTACACGCTGCACGCTAGAAAAAAGTCCTGGTACACTGAGAGATAAAATTTAGAAGTGCTAGTACTGCATACTGGTGCATACCGGCCCACATACTGGCTGAATCACAACAGTTACTGTAAACTGTGCTGACAGTTGTTTCTGTCAAGACAGAAGAATTTGTGGGACTTTCATGAATAAAAACTGGTTTGTTAATATCAGTTTTCAAGCAATGCAAATCCACGTTGCATATGAGAGTAACAGAGCAACTTCACACTGATCTGACGTCCCAGTTTGTGTTGCCAAGTTTAATATCTGCTTAACGTTCCCCTCAAAACTGCTAAAAGATTACACAGGAATGTAAAAAAAAAAAATTTAAAAATTTTTTTTTTACTGTACAAGGAGGGCTAAAGGTATGGAATCAGAAGTCATATGAGGCTGTAGCTAGAAGTATTAATTATTTCAACCTCAACTTTTACAAGGATAATACAAAAAATATATATTCTGGAGAGATTTTTCAGTTTAACCTCTCCAGAACAGTCACTGTTGTTGTTGTATCTGCTTAATAAATCAAATAATTTAAAAATGCTAATATTTACTGGTTTTTGTTTTGTTTTTGTGTTTTTTTTGTTGTTTTTTTTGTCAGATAACATTTGTTTTATGATCAAAAAAAGCAAAAACATCTAAAGGAGGGCATGTACATTCTTTGTTGATAGACTGTATCGACTCATTAAGGATATGAAATATAAATATTACTGTGTTGCCTCACTTTTTTGGTATCTTAATAAAACCCAAGGTGTGAAAGAATGGTGCATTAGCACTGTTGCATCAAGTATAAAGTTTGCAAGTTCACAAGATGCCTGCATTGACTTCTTTTCCAAGTACTCAAGACTTTGCTCACAATCCTAGTTTTACAGGTATGACTAAATAAACGAGTTCTTGTAAACTGGCCTGATGTCCAATTGTATGCATGTATGGGTATGTGTGTTTTGGTTGTGTCTAAAGAGGTGGATATTTCCGTAGCTTTTTTGAAACTTTTTTGAAACCTCCCATATAGTGATTATTTTTTATTGCAAAAACATATTCCTCCTTATCTACGTAGGGAGGTGTTTTACGTCCAGATTCCCCATCCTCCAGTGTTGCTCCGTTCCGCTCATGTCCACCTAATGGAGAAACTATGTTGTTATGTTATTTTCATGAGAATGGTACCAATTTCTCTGTGACTACTCCAAATGTCACAGTCCGAAGGACACGTTCTCCGTTGTTCACCGCTAAATTACGGGCTGAGGCCGAGTCAAGCTCCACAATTCCAATTGTTTTTTTTTTTTTAGCTTTATTGTGATTCCTGCAGGGAGAATTTCAAATTATATGGACACTACAATGGGAGAATAAAGGAAGAACAAGAAGAGAAAAAAGGAAAGAGAAGAGGTGAAAGAAAGAAGAGATAAAAGGGAGAGAGTGATAAAACGTTCTCCGTCTGCTCCATCACCTGGAAAGAGAGATGCAAAAAGAACAGCACAACCAACAGACATAAAGCAACAGATACAATCGAATAACACCTAGAAAAAACTCACAAGTTCAGGTGGGCCACGCCTCCCAGCAAACTAGAATCACCCATCAAACTAGAATCACCCGGTGCTCTAACTCTGTGAAGCAGAGTTAGAGCACCGGCCAAACAAAGAACCCTGACAAGTCTAAGTCTAAGTTGTGCCTTAGTCAGCCCGAGCCCGGCTCTTCCTTTCTACTGACACTTCCTTCCCCCTGCCACACACACACACACAAAAAAAACATTCTCTTTTAATAATTCCCCCATTTGTTACAAATTCAATGTAGGCGTTTGCCTTTTGCAACTTGTCATTTTCGTCATATCTAAAGATTTCTCAAGAATGGTCATCCAAAAATCAGTCTGTCCCCACCGCTCTTCCTTTTTCAGAAGCCATCTAGGACCAAAAACTTTATCTCCCGTCATCTTTCCACTCCCACCGTCAGAAAGCGTGAACAGGCTGGTTGAAATATCCCTCCGCCGCACCTCAGACACAAAGGAGAGAGAGATGAGAGAGCCTGCAACATCCGCATTTGTTTTAAATCCCCGCTTCCTCATGAATTATCTCCACCTGTTAATAACAGCTGTGTCGACATAGACTAATTTTCTCTTGATTATTACTTATTTTTCTTGGTTATTTTCTTTTCCCTCTCACTGGACTAAGAGTATGGAGGGTCTATTTCAACAGAAAACGACAAATAGAATGATCTACATTCATCTTTGCTTGTTTATACTTCTCCACTGACAGCAGATCTTTGTATAGGAGACAGACAGGAAAAATGCATATGGCTGACAAGTTTGGCTCCTTTCAGCTGCTGAAATCCGAAAGAGTGTAGCAAAATGGCACCCCCACTGGGTGCACTGACACCATTGTATCTCTAAACTATTAATTCTAAGTTTGCCCTGCGACAGACTGACGACCTGTCCAGGGTGTACCCCGCCTCTCGCCCGGTGAATGCTGGAGATAGGCACCAGCAACACCTGCGACCCCATGAGGGATTAAGCGGGTCAGAAAATGGATGGATGGATGGATAATTCTAAGTTATAAGAACACTTTCATTTTTGATGCAAGGTTATTGGACTTTGCCAGAATATGTATTTATAAAAGCAATACTTACTTTCTGCTAATTAAAAGACAAATTAGTTACACACTGCCCCTTTAACTAAAGAAGAAAAACAAGATCTAGACAAGAAATGAATATGATACAACATATTCATAAATCATCTCCTGAAATGTATGAAGAATATTATAAGGAGATCCTTCCTCCAACAATGAGACCTGCCCTGATAAAACAAATTTTAAAGCCAGATGAGCTATCACCGAAAGCCACAGAAAAACCATGAACAACTCTCCCAGGGGCCGTTTTGAGTTATTGACAGATTCAAAAAAAGTGGACTCTAAGCTTTCCAACGAAGTCAAACTTGTGGAAATCAAACAAGTTTTGAAAAGGATATGACCTTTTGAATGTTGGCTCTCTGCAAAGAAAATTATGGAGAAAACAAGCATCAAAGTTTCTTTAGAATGACTTCAAGCCAGAGGTTGTTAACAAAAGCTGTTGATTTGAATTACATTGCATACCTTGCAGCAACACCTCCCACCCTTTTAATGCCTGTCAATAGAGGGTCCAAATTAGCTCACAGCACTATTTTGTTCAAGTAAAGATAATTTACAACTCTGCATTACAATATCTGTCTTAGATCTGTACAAACATCTCCAAGTGTCCAAAAATTACAACACGTAACGTAATGGACTTAGACACACACTCTTACCAACAAAAAACTAAGAAAAAACGTAATTTACAAAATTGGTAAATGTCAAACATTTTTTTTTTATCTCTGCATGTTTTTGTGTCTGCAAGTTGCATAATGCCCAATGGTATTGTTGCTTTTTAATTGCTCACTCTGTTTTTTTTTTAAAGGAACTTTTATGGGCACAAAAGGGATTATGCCTTTCTATCTGAAAAACCAGAGTTTAGGATGTGCACGTCTGCTGATTATGCAAGAATAAACAGAGATGTTTATACCTATTCAGTATGCTAGGGCCTGGGACAACGCAGTCTTTTTGGGCCAACCCCTCTACACCTGCCACCACCACACACGCACACACACACACATACACACACACACCTACGCACACGCACACACACACACACACACACGCACACACAAACAAACACGCAAACACACTCACCAAAAAAAGTCAACTTAACTGTATACTTCATGCCCTGGAAATCTCTGTATTTTATACTGGATATTTTTCAAACCCATCTGTTGAATTTAGTGCACTAATTGATCTTTTCTTCATAAAAGAACAGCAAGCACTGCAGCCAAAATATGGCCTTTTTTGACATGCTGTAAATTAGCCAGTCCTTAACAATTTTTTTCCCTTCCATTGCAGGAGGTAGAATATGTTAGATACTTTGGGAAATCTCTGCCCTCTGAATCTCTGAGAAAGGCTTTCTTTTTGCGATTAAACACACAACATTCATTCGATCAGAAACCGTCAGTTTTGTTGGCCATAACGCAGGATCATTGAAATTAACGCTGTGATCCATCTCTAAGCAACTATGCTCAGACTATCCAAGTGGGCAGTAAGCCTCTCCACCTGCACTGTCTCTGTTATTGCTAGGGATGGCTCTTTCTGTCTCCTCCTCAAACACACGCTAGAGGTGTGTGATACCGGGAATTTTAAATCGATCTGATCCAAAGTAAATACAGGTGAGGGGAATAGGTCGAGCTTCTTTTCCGAACATTGTAAAAACAAACGGCTTAACGATCAACCCTCTGGGTCTCCTCCCAGTGTGATGTGCCTGGAAACACCTCACCAGGGAGGCGTCCAGGAGGCATCCTAACCAGATGCCTGAGCCACCTCAACTGGCTCCTCTCGATGTGGAGGAGCAGTGGCTCTACTCTGAGTCCTCCCCGGATGACTGAGCTCCTCACCCTATCTCTAAGGGAGAGGCCAGACACACTACGGAGAAAACTAATTTCGGCCGCTTGTATCCGGGATCTCGTTCTTTCGGTCATGACCCAAAGCTCATGACCATGGATGAGGGTAGGAACGTAGATCGATCGGTAAATCAAGAGTTTTGCATTTTGGCTCAGCTCTCTCTTCACCACAACGAACCGGTACAGCGCCCACTTCACAGCAGACCCCGCACCAATCTGCCTGTCGATCTCCCGCTCCATCTTCCCCTCATTCGTGAACAAGACCCCAAGATACTCCTCCACTAGGGGCAGCACATCCTCCCCAGTCAGTAACTGAGTGTAGATCACGCCCTGATGAAACCAATAGAACCATGTCATCTGCGAACAGCAGAGACTTGATCCTAAGGTCACCAAAACGAATCTCCTCAACACCTTGGCTGCTCCTAGAAATTCTGTGAATAAAGATCATGAACATAATCGGTGACAAAGGGCAACCTTGGTGGAGTCCAACTCTCACCGGAAACGAGTCTGACTTACTGCCAGCAATGAGGACCAGGCTCTGACACCGGTCATACAGAGACCTAACAGCCCTTATTAAAGGACCTGGTATTCCATACTCCCAGAGTATCCCCCACAGGGCTCCCCGAGGGACACGGTCGAATGCCTTCTCCAGATCCACAAAACACATGTAGACTGGTTGGGCAAACTCCCATGCACCCTCCAGGATCCTGCTGAGGATGCAGGATCCTGGTCTTCCTGAATCCGAGATTCGACTATCCGACGGACCCTCCTTTCCAGAACCCGGGAATACACCTTACAAGGGAGGCTTAAGAGTGTGATTCCTCAGTAGTTGGAACACATCCTCCAGCCCCCCTTTTTAAACAGGGGGACTACCACCCCAGTCTGCCAATCCAGGGGAACTGCCCCCGATGTCCAAGCAATGCTGCAGAGTCGCGTTAACCAACACAGCCCCACAACATCCAGAGCCTTAAGGTACTCAGGGCGAATCTCATCCACCCCTGGGGCCTTGCCACCAAGGAGCTTTTTAACCACCTCGGTGACCTCAGCACCAGAGATGGGAGAACCCGACCCAGAGTCCCCAGGTTCTGCTTCCTCAAAGGAAGACGTGTTGTTGGGATTATGGAGGTCTTCGAAGCATTCCGGCCACCGACACACAACGTCCTGAGTCGAGGTCAGCAGCACACAATGGCCACTATAAACACTGTTGGTACTGCACTGCTTCCCCCTCCTCTCCACACCGGATAGTAGACCAGAATCGCTTCAAAGCTGTACAGAAGTCTTTCTCCATGGCCTCTCCGCCCCTCTCTTCACCCGAGTGTCCAAGACATGCGACCGCAGGTCAGATGACCAAACAACAAAGTTGATCATTGAACTACGGCCTAGGATGTCCTGGTGCCAAGAGCACATATGGACACCCTTTTGCTTGAACATGGTGTTCGTTATGGACAATCCATGACAAGCACAGAAGTCCAACTGTATTTTATTTCATGCTGTATTTTATGACACACCATATTTAGGCAATTTTCCAGGCGTATTTATTTACATGGTGCACTATGATTTGGTTGGGAAAAATGAAAACACCTTAAATATATACAGTAATAAATAATTAGACAAGAGCGGACTAAAACTGAAACGTGTTTACATTGACAATTTATATGTTTAGGTCTGTTACCTGGTCATCTGTCTCTCTGTGTTCTCTCTCCCTCTCTATGGTCATCTACTTTCTGCTTGCTTCCCAACTGCTGCACTTTCTTTATCACATCTGTCTCTCGCTCTCCCTCTCCATCTCATCACCTTTGTCCTCTGTTCTGCTATCACTCTTCAATCTGATATAAAACAGCTCAGTTCATCTTCAAATGTCTCACAAAATAGTGGGAAAGCATTGTGTAAAAAAATTGGGTAACATTGCAAGTAGCAGAACTGACTCTGGTCAGGAGGATGAAAGAGAACACATACAGTTAGTTGCAGTAAAAGCACAGCCAATAGCTATGTCTAGAAGACAAACTCTGAGACAGGGTCAGCAGTATCATCTATAAGATATTGACAGCAGTAGCTCAGACCACCCCCCGCCCCCCCACACACACACACACACCAGGATGGTGTCACAGCTAAACAAAATGCCAGACCAGATAAAGGTACTATCAAGAGAAAAAAGAACAAAGTTGAAATAGCAACAACTAATGCAAAATTGGAGAATAGTAGGAGAATTCAGCACGATAAGGGTAATAGGTCATGATGTCCTCCAGCAGCCTAAGCCTATAGCAGCATAACTACAAAGATATCTCAGGATAACCTAGCCACTCTGACAGTAAGCTTTATCAAAAAGTTAAAGTTTTAGGCATAGTCTTAAACATAGACAAGGTTTCTGCTTCACTTACTAAAACTGGGAGTTTGTTCCACAGGAGAGGAGCTGATAGCTAAAAATTTGCCTCCTATTCTACTTTTAGAGACACTAGAAACCACCAGTTGACCTGCAGTGTGAGAGCAAACCGCTCTGTTTGTAATATACCAGACAGAGAACCCGACAATTCAGCCAGACATGATGTTGTGCTTAAAAGGTTTATTAAGGCATATCAAGAACCAGGCTGCTCACAGCAGTGGATGACAGAGTATGGACTGGAGGCAGTGAATGGTCTGATAAGCAGAGGAAACAGAAGTGCTGGAAGCACAATCTGTGAGATGGGCAAGGGTTAGAGAAAGTAGACAGGCAGGAGAAAATAGACAGGTCCAATGGGCTGGACTGGAATCGTAGTCAATAACAGTCCGAGTCGTGTCCAGTAATCAGAGAGCCGATGAGGTGTCCAAGCGAGGCCAAGGCAAGGCAGGAGAATGCAAATGAGAAAATCAGGGTCAAACACAGGCAATGCAGACAAGAAGGCTGGACAGCAACTCACACTGGGCTCAAAGACAATCTGGCAGGGAATGACTGTGGTCAACCGGTTATAAAGGCAGGATAACAGGTGGATCTAGTGGAGGTAATCACAATAGCAGGTGAATCTGCTGACTCTTATTAGCAGAGTGGGGCAACACAGAGAGCAGCAAACAGCCAGCCCAAAAGACAATAGATGATAGCAGACTTCATGGCACTGTTAAGAACATATGGAACCATCATGTCTCTGATGTACAATGGAGCTTGATTATTAAGGGCTTTATATTAAGGTCTTGGTTTTCAGGTTATAAAATAAATCTTACAAAATCATCAATGTTAAATCATGACAAAAGAAAACATCATATTATAAATTCACTGTTTATAAATGCAAAAGCGTGAATGCATTTAGGAGACAAAATCACTGCAGATTTAACAACAATTGTGAATAATAATTCTGACCCACTTGTAAAAGAAGTTAGTGAAAGTTTGATGGTTGACAATGTCTGTCTCTCTAATTGGCTGTATCAATATGATGAAAGATTATTCTACTGACAAAAAATCACTTTAATTATTTTAGTCAAACCCTTTTGTCATTACCAAAATATTTTCTTTATGATTTTTTTAATCTTTGGTAAATTTATCTGTAACAACACAAAGCCCAGAATGCGACACAGATTGTTATACTGAATCTACCTGATGATAAAGGATGGTTTGAGTTCCCAAATTTGAAATGCTATTTTTGGTTCATCCAATTGCAGCCTGCAACATTTTACTTTTCAACACGTTTTAAACGTGGGTAGATATTGAAAAATCATCAGCAAAGAAACTTACATTAAACTTCCACATTTAATTATCAGAATTCAAACAACTAATGCAAAGAACAAAGAATCAATTTTTGCTACAATGCTTATAAACACTTTAAAGATACACCATCCATTTATTTTTCTATTGTAATGGATCTTTCTCACCAGGAAGAGAAGATGCAGATTTGTATGGGTAAATGGGGGTAAAATAAAGGGGTACAGAAAATCGGACATCTTTATTCAAAAGGCAATCTCATAACATTTGAGGAACTATCTATGATTTGATAATGATGCAAAGCATTTTTTTTTCAAGTACATGCAGTTGTAATGCATTATTCAAGCCAGACTTCGAGCCTTTGAATCTCAAACACAACTCTCACACTTTGAAGACATAGTGGTGAAGTAGTTAGAAAAGAAAAAGTAATATTGGGACTTGTTCTATTCTAAAATGTTTAACCATATGGACATGTTTTCAAGTAATCTGAGCATGTGTAAACAGGCATCTGCAGTGAGTTATTTTTATTTATTTATATAGTTTTCAAAAACAGAAACTTAAACAATGCTTGGCAGCCCTTGGTGTGAAGAAAAGTGTCAAAAATCCCTATAAAAGCTTTATGAATCTCCATCAAAGAATTTGTGCCAGTCTTGCTAAGGTTTAGAACAAATATACCACCTGTATGAACTTAGTTTTTTTCCACATTCTTCTATGTCCCCTTAAAAAAACTATTCTGCAGCCCTAACATTGAAAATCCACCTTCTATTCTTGTTTTGAAATGCACCAATCTGAAACAGCCCTGCATGCCTAATTTTATACTTAAGCTGAAACCTAATATCTTGGTTTTGAGACTTTAGGAGGAAAGGGGTGGAAAAGTGTACACAAAAATGCTTAAACCAACATTCAAAGCAGGCACATTTTGGCTCTGTATCATCAATTCAAATCACCGAACCTCCATGCACAAAGGGTTCACTCATATAAAGGATGAATGTATTTTTAGCTGTCATAGATTGTTTTGAAAATATTTGTATATAAAGAACACATGTGCACTTTATATTAAATAAAGTAAAATAATATTTACTTAGTCACAGAATAGGCAAGGCAAGTTTATTTAAAGTATGTTATTTAAGTACTTTTCAGTAACAATGAAAAAACGTAAAAAGCATTACAGGATAGAGAAAACATTACAGAAGGGGGAAAGCACATTGCAGTGAAATAGTAACAGCAGACCAAGATATAAGACAAGTTGGACTACAAACCTCAACATTAACATTTAAAGACAACTCTAAACAAATAGGTTTTTAACCTTGATTTAAAGGAACTCAGGGTTTCAGTACATTTACAGTCTTCTAGGAATTTGTTCCAAATAAGTGGAGCAAAAAACTAAATGCTGCTTATCCATGTTTGGTTCTGATTCTGGGTATGCTGAGTAGATTTGAGTCAGAAGACCTGAGTGGTCTGGAAGGTTGATACACTGATAAGGAGTATGTGATGTATTTTGGTGCTAAGCGATGCAGTTATTTATAGAATAACAGAGGTATTTTACAGTCTATTCTCTGAGAAACAGGGAGCCAGTGTAAGGACTTTAGAACTGGAGTGATGTGCTCTACTTTCTTAGTCTTAGTGAGGACGCGGGCAGCAGCATTCTGGATTAACTGCAGTTGTCTGATCAACATTTTTGGCAGACCTGTGAAGACACCGTTGCAGTAATCGATTTGACTAAAAATAAACACATAGATTAGTTTTTCAAGATCCTGCTGAGACATTAGTCCTTTAATCCCTTTAATCCTGGAAATGTTATTCAGGTGATAGAAAGCCGACCGAGTAATTGTCTTAAGATGCTTTAGGAGGTTCAGGTCTGAGTCCATCACTACACCCAGATTTTGGGCCTGATCAGTGGTTACTAGTTGAATCAACTGCAGTTATGTGCTAACTCTTGATCGCTCCTCCATTGGTCCAAAGATTATTACTTCAGTTTTGTTTTTAGTCAACTGAACAAAATTTTGGCACGTCCATTCAATGATTTTTTTCTAAGCATTTAATCAACGCTTGAATGGGTTCATAGTCATCTGATGACATGGTGATGTAGAGCTGTGTGTCGTTTGCATAGCAATGGTAACTTATGCTGTTGTTTTTTTATGATCTGAGTTAAAGGTAGGATGTAGATATTGAATAGGATGGTACTCAGGATGGACCCTTAGGGAACCCCACATGTGATTTTTGTGGTCTCTGATGTGAAGTTCCCAACTGATACAAAAAAGTCCCTGTCCTATAAGTAGTTTCTAAACCAGTCGAGTGCTGTACCTGAAAGGCCGACCCAGTTTTCCAGGCACTCTAACAGAATGGAGTGATCGACAGTATTGAATGCTGCACTGAGGTCCAATAATACCCAGACTGTGGTTCTTCCACAGTCAGTATTTATATGGATGTCATTAAACACCTTGGCAAGGGCAGTCTAGGTACTGTGGTGAGCATAGAAACATGACTATAAGACGTTAAAGCGACTGGTCATTGTTAAGAAGGTATTTAATTGTTGAAATACAGCTTTTTCAATAAGCTTACTGATAAAGGGGTAAGCTTGAGATGGGCCAGAAATTCAGCTGTAGTAATTTGTCTAAATTGTTCTTTTTCAGCAGTGGTTTGATATTATTTGTTTTTATGGACTGGGGGAATACACCTGACAGAAGGGACGTGCTGAGTCAGATTTGACTTTATGACAGGCGAAACTTTCTTAAAGAAAGCTGTGGGTAGAACATCAAGGCAGCAGGAGGAGGAACTTAGCTTATGTATAGTTTTGTCTGAGCTTTTGTGGTTTATTTGGCTATTGGGACATTTTGTCAAGATCCATTGTAGTTGGAGACAGCTTTGGTACTGAACATGGATGTACAGACTGCTCCTCTGATCTAAGTAATCTAAGACTAAGTAAGAAAAATGGCATTGCTAGAAAATCTAAATCCATTTCATGCATCTTGTTTGAATTCATAACTTATATGCATCAACACACTGCAATCTGAGAGGTAAGATTAAGAATTAGTTAAATCACAGAGTTTGAATAATGATCTGATGTTTCAGAGAGCCGTTGATCTTATATAGCACTCAAGGGAAAGTTCTAAGTGGAAAGAGGCATTAGTGCAGCTTAAGAGGATAAGACTGGAGTTAAGGTGTATTTTGAATGCTGCATACTTGTTGCTTGTTCATTACTTGTAGCTCAGTGGAAATACTGATGATCTAATACAGTCAAAACTGGTAAGTCAGGTGAGAGGTGAGTGAATGCTCCACCTGTCTTTACATTGGCTGATCTCTGGTATTGTTGCTGAGAGTGGTGTAGGGCCAGAGGTAAACCGCCATGGATAGAGGTAAGACTATCAAGTGAGTTGTTGCAGTGGTGGTCTGAAAAATTAAGGGCCTGGAAGATTGAAGAATCCCTCCATGCTCAAAATAAGGAGGAATTTTCAGGGCAAAAGGAAATAACAGATCAGTAACTTGAAATCACTAAAGGCACAGCAACCAGGAGAGCTGGGTTACCTCCTATACTGTGGCTTGATGAGAAGATAGTGCCCAGGTGAGTAAGCAATCATGACAGAAAAAGGCCCATCTTTAAGTATGGGCCAATGGAAAGAGAGGGGAAAGAGAAGAAGACAACACTAGCAAACAATTACCATCCCAGGATTGCGGCTTTGTTGCAAAATAGAAATAAGCAAAATAAGTAAAATAAGCTCTCAGTAAACTAAAATAAGTTTTGCAAAACAGATGAGAACCACACCACATTCACAAGTGGATATTTTCAGGATCTATGCTTAATGAGATATAAATGATCAAGACAAACAAAAACACTATCCCGATATAGTTCATGGAGAGATTTTTCAATATAGCATTGAAATCATTGGACTGTTGTTATGGAAATGTTTATTTTGTTATGAAAACTGTTCTTTATCCCATGCCTCAAAAACTTATCGAGTGATAAGTGGATATAGAAATTAATAGGATTTTATGCACAGGAGAGATGGCAGATATCTTTTCAGGGACATACACAAAGAGTATTAAATGATAAGAGGTAAGATGCTAAAGAGAAACATCCAGCTTAGGTTGCCAAAGAATCGAACAATGAAGTGAGCTCCATTCCAGGGTGCTGCTAAATGACACTTAAAAAGCAATACTGAGGTACTGAACCATATCTGAAAGGTGCTTTATCCAATGATCCTCATGAAAGCTCTAGGCTTTGTTCCATAAGGAGAACTTTATATTGATGTTGTGTATTACTGAGCCATTTTTAAATTGGAAAAAAAGTGTTATTAGTTTGAATTGTAAATCAAAAATGTATTTTTGCTCAATAAGACTTGTGATGGTAAAACAAAAAAGAGAATGCTTTTCCTTTTAGTTATGAAATTGTTCTCTTTTTTAAAAGAGCATTTGCGCTGAAGTGTGCACACCACCTCCCTCAGTTTAGGTTTGCATGTCTAAAATTCTTGGGAGATAAGAATCCTTAGATTTTTTGGAGGGATAAAATACCAGCTTTCACAGGCATACATTCTACATACGGAAATTAATTATAACAAATTACTTTTGCTTCTTCTACTCGCAGTTGGATGGTTTATTGTTTCCTTCTTGAGTTCTCTTGCTGACTAGACATAAACTCAGTTGGGGCATCAGCAGGTTTTAAACACTTTCTTAATAGAGAGAAATGCTTCCAGCAGAGAGAAAAAATAATAATTTTGTGTTATTCTGTGTATGGCTAGAGTGTGAGAAATGCTACAATTATAGGGATTTCCCCCCAAATCTAACATCTTGACTGCACAACAGAATCAGTCAGTACACAAGAACTTCAAAGTAATTTCATGCAGAGGACACAAAACAATTGCTCTACAAGCAGAAGACACCATACAGGAGATTTAACTCCAAATGACAAGACAGCTCACTCGAATACAAAGGATACTTTTTTTATCAAGTAGTTAGATTAGTTGAACTTTAACACAATTTATATGTGTCTAATGTGATGGACTAACACACACTAGTGCCTGGTTATTTAGTGAGAAGAATGCATAGTTTAATAATTTCACCAATGAATTTCCAACAAAATAAGCATTTTTATTATCCCCCAACACATGACTCTGCTTTGTATCTGAACCATTACATTTGTATCTGAACCATTACATTGCAGTTCTGGCTGAATATAAGGCCTGTTGTCATTCTAAAAAAAAAAAAAAAAAACTGAACACTGGCTCCAGCCTTAAGTATTTTACAGAACAGGTTTTCTTCCTGGAATTTTCCTGTATTTAACTTTATTTAATTTTTCCAGCAACTGTGACCAGCTTCCTCGTCCCTGCTGAAGAAAAGCATCCCCTCAGCGTAGTGCTGCTATCATAAGGTTTCGCAGTGAAAATTATATTCTCGGGATAATATGCAGTGTTAATTTTATGCCACACCTAAAGTTTCCAATGTAGGGCAAAAAGTATGTGTTAAGTACAAGTTTGATTCACCCTCATCTTCACGGTGATGTGGGGGTTACTTGCAGTACTTGTTGGTGTACTGCAAGTAACCCCCCCCCCCCAAAAAAAAATAAATAAATAAAACACAGTGAATTACATTATTGTAACAAAATGTTACAATAGATACAAAGTGTAGCAATATTATTAATATGCACTGTATGAAACAAAGCCATAGGGCAGAAGGTCTGACAAGAGCCAAACTTCCCATCACTACAAAATGGTAATGCCCCACAAGAGGTCGAATACCACAATCAATAGATTGTATAAAAAAAAAACTGAAAGGTCTTCAAAAAGTAAACCAACATTTACTAAAATGAACACTATCCTTCTGAGATACAGAAAATCTAAGCTACTATATCTATGGCCACAGCACAAAAGTATTCAAAGTAGTAACAATTTCTTAAAATGTATGCCTCTTTCCAACAATTTCTTCTGATAACTATCTTGTAGTTCAGCAAAACAAATAGCTGGCATGCCGCACTACTATACGTTGTCATGTTCCTTTAATAATCATGGGTCAGCTTTGACTGGAAAAATAATTTTCCATGAGAAAACCTGAAAAGTGCATTGTACTGTTCAGGGTGTGGCAACAATGCTTTCTATAGAACAGCATAATCTAGCTCAAATGGGGCAACAGTTCAAAATATATATAAAAACACTCAATTATACACCACCTCAGCTTTCTTTTTCTCTTCCTTTTATCACTTCAGAAAGAGGTTTCTGAGAAGCACCCATGCTCACCTCAGTGATAACAATAGTGTGCCAAGTGCACAAACATATGCATGCTGCAAAAGGGAAGAAATGAAAGGAGACAGACAGTGGTGCTCACAGCTGGTTGTAACTTCCAAAACACATGACGTATTTTCCTTTATAGTGCATTGTAATGTCTCACTAGCATGCCCTAGAGTTATCATTTCCCACTGCTTAAGGATGATACGCAACAATTCAATGAGTACAAGTAAAATAAAATCCAATTAATCAAGAGTTTGGAGAAAAGGAGTTTCAATTTAATCTCCCAAAGGAGGATACTTCATGTAGCTCATTGAAGCATGTCAGAGTTCAGGGGTTTAAGGGATTGTCAAGCAGGCTTACTGCATCTGGACAGAGACAGTTATTGAGTTCACTTGTCCTTGGGGTCGGACAAGGGCTTACGTGCAAATCATGAAAGTGACAAATGCAGTTATCCCTGATTGTGTCCTTTAGTGCCCAGTTTTATAAAGAAAATTAAAGAAAAAATGTAAAAACAGAGAATAAATAAATGAACCTAATATTCAAGTTGTGTGCATTGAATACATTTGTTTGTTATTAAGATTAGGTATAATTTACATTAGCATTATAAACTAAATGATACAACAAATCTTTACTTTCTGCATGAAAAATCTCACACAATATTTTTTTAGGTTCGCTGAACCTTTTTTCACCTTGGACTGGATCCCATTTGAGATACATGATTTGTACACTTTTTTTACAAGATCTTTTATTTTTTATTTCATCTATTTGCTGTGAAGGAAGCTGCTTCTTACAATGCCATAATACAGGTAATGTTTGTCCTTCAGGAAAATGTTAGTGCACTTGATTGGACTTTCGTTTCAGTTTGCATTATTCACTTTCAGTCCATAGCTTGATGGAGCAAATAATGTGGTGCTGCAAGAGTAATAGAGTTACCGCTTGCTCTTGAATATTTGATCTTGGTGATTTTTTTTTTCTTTATTTGTTTTATTTTTAAGGAATAATGTTATCATTCAGTCACCACATCAACAATTTGTTTAAAGAATTGTTTTCATTTAACTATAGAAATCTTTATATTATCCCATGATTTTATACATATATTTTTAAATTGCCTTACAAACTTTAAAAAAGTTGCCAGTATCATAGCTTGGCTTATTCATAGAATAAATGACCTATCTTTTTTTTTTTTTGTTTACTATGCTATGTCTGACAAATATCATCTATCAAACTAAAGAGGCCAGGCCATTGCCATTACTTCTCTCACATTTCATTGTCTTCTCTTTTTGTGCTTTCTGGTTCAGCTGTTTAATTTACAACAGCTTTCTCTCCATGTTCATTACAAAAAGGTTGTGTTGAACTGAGAAAATAAACTCCACTGTTTGTATGTCTTTAGCAAAGCTCAAGATTTATTTTTACTTCGCAATCTCTGTTTTATAAGACTTTCTTTTACCTTTAAGATTCAGAAATCTCCATTATTTATTCATTTACTGTTTCCACTTAGAAAGAGGAAGGAGGAAAATGTCAATAAAAGGGCACAACTTTGCTGAGAAGTTGGCATAGACTATCAAGAAAGGGATTTCAATGGACTGAAGTGCAGGGAATACTGCTGATGCAAGCGGGTGCAGAAAGATGCTGCAAAGGTTGAAAGCCTGTAATAATTCCAAAAAACATGTACAGAGCTTACATGTCTAATCTTGACATAAGATGTACAAAATGCAAATAAATGTTAAAATGGCCCTTACTTGTATGGAATGTGGTGTACTTATTCACCCATTCACATGTTGATGGTGATAAACTACATTATTGCCCCACCTGCCCTGAGCAAGGCTGAAATTCATCTCTTAAAAAAATAACCCTGTTTAAATTAAGCATCAAGTGTAAAAAATATGTATAAACATCAAAACTTGTTTTATTTACATTTTAATGTAAAATGGCCATTTTAAAATTTGTTACAACTCTTTTATCATCAGTGGGAAAACCCATACAGGCATTGGTATAATTGTTGAGCAGATTTTTATCTGTTTCTACATGTATTTTTTGACATCACCCTAATCTTTTGCTCCCTCCAAGGATTCTTTCTTGGACTGAGGTCATGAGTCTGACTGAACCACTACAAAAAGTAAGTGTTAGTTATAGTGAGAAGAATGATTTTGGTAAATTTACTTTTAAATCTAAACCTACCAGGAGTGGTGATGTGTAGACCTGTCTAGGGTGTACCCCACCTTTCGTCAAATAACCATTGGGCAAATGGTCCTCTGCAACCCTGCAAGAATAGCTGGTAATGATGGATGGATGGATGGATGGATGGATGGATGGATGGATGGATGGATGGATGGATGGATGGATGGATGGATGGATGGATGGATGGATGGAGCGAGCGAGCGAGCAAGCAAGCTAGCTACGTTAAAAACTACGACCAGGGTTTGTTCTTCTGGCACAGGTATTCCATAAAAGAACCTCATAGGTGAAGCTTAGGAAATACAAGCAATGAAACCAAAGCAATGAGATAACACTAAAACAAAAACCGATAACATGTGAACAACCCAAAAGAAACCATAAATAATATCAGGCCATGACACACACAGACACACAAATTAAACAACACTAGGGCAAAAGGCCTAAAAAGAAAAATCAATAAGGTATTGATTGAGTGGCTGCACATAACACGAACACTCACCCTAATCTATTATACATCAAAGAAAAATAAATAAAAAAGAAACTCGAACTTGTTTTTGGCAGACTTGTTTACTACTTGCAATTAATTATGAACAACAGTTTCCTTTTCTTAGTAAAAATTAGTCTTTTTTATACAAAGAAAAGGCCTTTATTACCTCATAGAAGTGAAGCGCACACACATGTGGCTATCTCTGTAAAGATAAAGTTCGGTTTGATTTATACACCTACAATATTCATATTTTTATTAAAAAAAATATTTTTTTAAATATCTGTTTTTCTGTTTTTTTTATTAACGTGGCAAATGAAAATGTGTTGTGACCCTGTTATTAATTATCGGAAATTCCTTTTTTTGACATTGGAATAATTACTGACCAGTTTTTCGTATGTTTCTATTACATTTTTTTTTGACTATTCATCTTTTTTGATCAGCTCTGTTGACAGAATTTGTTATTACTCAAATATTCATGCATGTCCAGTGCTTTCTTTTTCAAGGTGCACAGCTGTTTTATAAAATGCTAGTGTTTTGAGTGCCTTCCGGGAAGGAGAGTGTTGCCATTAAGGGGGTGGTTATGCGAGCTGCAGATGAATTATACATTTACAGAGTGGAATTGTTTTGCCATGGAGATATAAAAAACAGATCTAGAGAGGGTGCCTGAATGTGCATGTGTTTGCAGCGAATTTCTGCTAGCATTAGACTACTGCAGAATGATAGTCTTTAAAACAGCGAGATATATTGTTAAACAATGGCATAAATTTTGCACACAATTCTGGAACAGAGAAGTGCACAACCTTAGGACTGGTAAAGGCAGCACAAATAACCACACAATCATCACTGAATGGGATTCCTTGGATCGATAATACCAGACTGTGCAGGATCAAGGATAACAACAGATTCCTAGATGTGCCCCATCTTTCATCAGCACTTTGCACCAAAGCCCTCATTGTGAGCACAGAGTCCCATGGCTAAACGGTGGACAGAATGAACAGTCACGATTAAGCCCTGCTCCCATAGAGTCCAGGCAACAGTGGTAAAACAAATCCTCATTAGTCACCTGGCTTTGCTATATTACCCAGAGCTATACCGTCCGCACACGCTTTGAATATATTTGCACTTCACTCACATGTGAGGCAAGTTAAAAAAAAGCATGTATAATTATCTTAATCGTTATTATACAAGTGCACACTGTTACACAGGGCTGCATCACATAAATGCTATGCTATCTATCATCTGCTTAGTTTTAGCCTTAACTGGCCTCTGTGACAAGCTTGTTGGAATATATTTTATGTAAGCAGTGTGGGAGGTTTACATATTATCAAACTGCTTTCACGGCCTGCAGTTCATCTGCTTGCTTGTTTATCTGTTTATCCCTTGCCATTACTGTAATTAGGTCTTTGTACCAGAAGCCACAGCAGTCATAACAAGAGCTCAGAACAGCATGCGAAGACAGAATGATGTTAAATAGGACAAAAGCAAAATGGACTGTGTACAGCACAATCTCTGAAGAGAAATAAGTCAGGGCCCTGGCAGCACTGAATGCTGTAATTGCTGCCTTCAAAGAGCCCCTGCTTCGCCAGGACACAATGGAATGACCTTTTGGTGATTGCAAACCTCTATTAATGGTGAACTGTAGTGGCCAGTGACATGTCTTCTTCTTCATGTACTGTGCTACCGTTTCTAATTATGTTATTCATTTATTTTTAAAAGAATTACCCTTTTCTAATATTTTTAAGGAACCTCTCTTGTTATAGAATGCTGTTTATGCTGTCTCATTGAGTGATATAGTGATGCTTTTTAAAGTGTGACAGTTTTCTTGGCATAGTTTCTTAGCTACTTATTTTATAGGAATGTTGTAGTATTTTGCAATAATTCACAATATGTAGTTTCATCCAGAGACTTGTTATGATAGGGATAGGTTAAAAGGGAACAAGGTGTCGGAAAGCTGGAAGCAGAATGCATTACAAAATAAAATACTCTTAACAATAAATAGAGCCCAAAAATCTAAGGTAAAAATGCAGGAACACACACACACACACACACACACACACACACACACACATATACATATATATATATATATATATATATATATATATATATATATATATATAACTGCGACAGTGGCACAGTAGCTATGTAATTCAGCCTGTAACTGATGGGTTGCTAGTTTAAACTCACGCACTGACTATCTTAGATGTTGTGTCCTTGGGCAAGACACGTCATCAGCCATTGTGTTACAGTCAATGGAAGAATCTACTAAAAGACAATGACAAGGCAAAGTAAAAAAAAGCAAACCCCACAGCAAACAAGAATCAAATTTAATGTTGCTACGCAGCCCTTGAAATATGGAATCACCCAATATTTGACTATTAAACTGAGGGTCCTAGTTTGCAGTCATACAAGACATGTTTCCTGTATTTCTGAGCTGTTGTGAACACAGCATATTTGTGTTCATATTTGTAATACGAAACAACCGGTGGATATTAAAGGTTTAAGCCTCTAGTTAATGGTGAGATATTTAGTTTTAGTCAATCAGTGGAAGAGGAGAGCAGATTTGTTAGTGACGAGCGAGTAAAACATCAGTGGCTTGCCCCCACAATTGAACAAATTACTTTCACTAGGTGTTATTAAACTTTTCAAATGTCAAACCAATCTGTAAAATTTCAAAGGGCTTAGATTAAATATTTAAATTAGGCTAATGTGCTGTATCTATGCAACTATCATGCTGTTTTGTAAAAATCCTAAGTAAGATTATGCCATTATTTTTTTCTTGGAAATAAATCTTGAATTTTTGCAAAGGAAACATCCCTCTCTTTAGCAGTATATAACGAGGCTAGTCCTGCTGCTTAAAACAAGTCTACGGTTCAATCCTTTGGTGTGCAGACTTTTCTGCATAAATTATTTAATTAAGTGGTTGTGGTTATATCAAATGTAAACAGAAAAAAAAAACATAATAAATAGTTAATTATTATGAGTAGAGTTATGATTTGACAAAAGAATATTAGATGGTAAATGAACCCGCCACAGCAAAAGGGGGAACAACTTGGCAAAGCACAAACAGGAAACATGAAAAACCTTGAATTTGTGAGAAAATACTGATTTTGGTTTTATTGCAAAATATGCTTGTTGAAGTAACCCCTCGATGCTTTAAATGACCATTTGAATGTTTTTAAAACAGTAATCTTTATTTTTAAACTCGGCAGGTTTTCATCTTAAAATTCCTCGGAGCCCCATCTGCAGTGGAAATCCACAGTTCATTTGTTTTTTTAGGGTTTTTTTCTTGTTCTGTACTATAATCCTGATATTATAGGATTATAGTACAGAGCACAAGAGTTCCTATAGCTTATGGGGCATTAAAAAGATGCATTTCTTTTTAATGCCCCATAAACTATGATGATTTAGTGTTTTGTTTGTTTTGGACTTTTCCTGACATTTCTAAAGTCAGCCTATCACCTCTCAGCCACCGTCTTATCAGCTCTGTCCACTTTTCATCCACCAGTTATCATCCAGTCAGCTCAGTCTCCTTCCAGCCACCACTCTGCTCTTAATTAGCTCCACCTGGTGCCACTAATTAGTCAACTCTGCTCACCTGTTCACTTATACCTGCCTCTTACATCCACTACTCCACTACTGCCAATTACTGTCTGCCTGCCTTTTCATCCACAATTCATTATTGCAATAAACGTTTTAGAACTTAACTCTGTGTCAGGCTGATATTGGGTCCTCCAGTTCTATTCATAACACACTTCTATATATTATATGTGGATGCATGTATCATTGACCATTTGTATTATATCTGTAAGCTGTGAGAAGAGTTTCTCTTGTCTTGTAGAAAATAACTATCTGAGTATAATCAATATTGATACAGGTTACTGGTTCAATACAGTTGAACCAGTAACCTGGTAAAAAAAAAAAAAAAAAAAAAAAAATCTCCAGGATCCTGGACCTGGACAGAGTTATTAAGGTCTTTGCCTTCTACCACAGCAACAGACAAATTTTTTTTGTTATGAAGACATTTGACTTTATGCAAAGAAAAGTCCCCTCTGTTTTAGTTTTAGTCTTGGTGCTGCATAGCAAGTTTAATTCTGAATAAAAAGTTTGCAGTGGACTTGTCTCATTGGTGTCATTGACTAACAGGATGTACATATGTTCATTATGCATGCTGTTGGTGATTCTAGGGTATGTTGAATGTGTTGTAGAGAAAGATAGTTATGATAATCTCAGAACAAAGCACCCTCAACAGAATGACAAGCTTTCCTGAAGCATCAGCGGAAGAAAAATCTTGGCGCAGCCACTGCAATAAACTACTGTACATTTATGGTGGGTATGGCCACATTATTATTCACAACTCAACAGCTGTTATTGTGAACTGTCAAGTGTAAGTTAATCATGAGGGAGGAAACACAACATGCATAACTCAAATGATGTTTTTTTTTTTTTTTTTTTTTTTTGCTTGTCTTAAAATATATTCCAGAAATCACTAACCAACAAAGTACAGTAAATGAACAGTAATATTTATTTGCCGTCAGGACATAACATTTTCATATATATCAACATTTGAACTTTAACAGGAAGATGTACAGCTGCTTGTTTTTACAGGAAGAATTGGTTTGAAGACGCAGATTTCCTTGTTACAGAGGATTGAGGATTTGCAGTGAGGGGGAAACAAAGGATAATCCGGACACAACATTGCATCAGATGAATTATTTCCTCCAACAGGATCTGCTAGGGGGAAAAAGTAAAACACATTTAGGATTGTCTCTGTGTTTTCTCACAGTTACTTTTTTTCTGTTTAATAAAAATAAAAAAATATCTAAATTGACAAAACAATCCATAAAAATTAGCTACCATCATCTGCCTTTGATTTGAAGTGTTACATTTTTAAATCTTGTTTCATCTTGCACTCGAGTTTGTTTACCTGATGCATGTCATTAAAAAAATTCTAAGCATGTAGTTTTCCCTGATCAACCCAACGCTGTGCATTTACCTTCTTCGGTGTTACCCCCAGGATTTTGTTGATTTGTTGGGAGATCTTTTGCAGCCATGTTCTTAGCTCTATTTTGTTCAATTGTTTGGTTTCTGTTCATTTATTTACTACCCATCCCCCACCCCTTAATTCATACATCCACCTTATACCAGATAAAAGACATCTTGCATTAAAAAAGCATGTTAATACATTTATTAGTAATTTCCACATGAGAAGTTGCTATTTTTATTTTAATTTTTTTTGCCTGCTGGCAACAAACATTAGTTGGCTACAGATACAACTGATATTCTATTGTTGGAAAAGAAACTTTAAAAATAGTCTTGAAAATATGTTAGTGCTTTAGACTACATCATTGTCCAATGCAACTGCCCATTGAATACAGTACATGTTGTCTTTCATTTCACAAGGCAAAGCAAATGTATTTGTGTAGCATATTTCAGTAACAGGACAACTCAAAGTGCTGCACAGGAATAGAACAAAAAAGAAAAATACACAAAGTACTATGGCATAATAAAGGCAGATAAAGACAAGATGGACTTCAGACATAAATTAATGAAGTTTTAGTTAACCATTTAATTAGAATACAAAGGCAACTCTCAATAAATGGATTTTCAAAATTGATTTAAATTAGGTTAGGGTTTCTGTCATGATCTCTGGGTTTTAGGGACATTAAGTGGAACTTAAAAAACACCTGTTCCCTCATTTTATTGTTATTTCTTAGGATTGCCATTTCGTTTTATTCTATTGTCATCTTATTTATTTATATATTCTGTACATTTATGTTGTGTTTCTCCCTATCTGCCACTGTTAATTGTTCTCCTTTGGTCTGAGCCACCTAGGTAATTAAGTAGATCCGTTTTGCTTGCATCTCATTTAGCCATTGGCCTGCACGTGTTCAGCCACTATTTAAGCCCTCAGTTGTTTCTATTTGTTACAGTTTTTTCGTTGTTTGCGTCCTGACCCCTGTGTCCGATTTATTTTTCTTTTTTTTTCTTTTTTTGTGTTTCAGCCAGTGTATCCTGTATCTTTATTATTTAATAAAGTCTTCAACCTATCATGGTGCTCTGGAGCATTCGTCTGCACTTTAGTACTAACTCTGAAATCATGAGAGCTTCAGCACTTTTACAGTCTTCTGTGATTTTTTTTTCCAGATGAGTGGAGCAAAAAAACTAAATGCTGTTTCTCCATTTTTGGTTCTGGTTCTAGGTGTGCAAAGTAGGCTTGAGCAAGAAAACCTGAGTGGTCAAAGTGGTTGATACACTGCCAACAAATCTGCAATTTATTTTGGTGCTAAGCCATTCAGTGATTAATATACTAACAGGAGTATTTTTAAGTATATTCTATGAAAATAGGCCCATTTTTAATTTCCTAAGTATCACAGAAAAACACAGCAGAGGGCAGTAGTTTTTTTTCTTACCCTTCACACATTACTTCCTCATTGTGTTTTGCATTAGACAATGTACCTCCTTTGAAAAAGAAGGAAATTATTTACAGGACACAGGCTCCCTGGTTTAATTTTAGATTAATTTAGTTCTGAGTACTATGAAGCACAATGTTGGAAAGTTGGAGACAAAATGGCGCTCTACACATCTCCCACCTAATCTGGAAAAACATTTTACTGTTGTACAAAAAGACCTGTTGCAAAGTTTGAGCAAATTTTTCATCATCAATATTATTTATATTATAAATAAATTTGATTCTATTAAAAGGAAAATAGGATGAAATTCAGTCACCTGATGCAAAATGGGAAGAGATTTTGTGTTAGTGTGTCTCCAATTGGAAAATCCTGACGATTTTAAAACATTGTAAGTCCTTCTCGTGCGTATATGTTTTGGCTCTTGAAACTCACACTCTTCAGCTCTGCCCAGAGCTTTGTTATTCCTTTGGAAAGACATTCAACAAAAAAACATAACAACTGTTATTAATATTTTCTTTGGACATGACCTCATTTTTGTAGTTTAATTTCATAAACATTGTATACACAAGTAATGTAAGTAAGTAGCAGTTAAACAAAAGTGGGTTACATATCTTCAGACTTTTTTAACATTTTTGATTTTTATTTTTATTTTTTTACAACAAATAGGTAGATACAAAGATAGTTTAAGAGGATGTTATAGCATAATACTGCTGGGCCCTGAATTGTTTTCCAGTACTAAACATACTAACTGCTTGTTCCGCAATACTTCCAAATACAACACATACCACTACTGTATGTCTAGGGTTCAAAGATAATGAACATAAGCTCTTATACCCTTATGTATTTAAGGGGCAACATATATTACAATTTTGGCATACAATTAGAATGCTTCTTAGTTACAATAGGACATATTGTTTGGATATTTCCTGTTGTTGTTGTTGTTGACATTGTCACTGAGAAGCGACCCTGACCAGGATCTCAT
Source organism: Fundulus heteroclitus (assembly GCF_011125445.2). Classification (NCBI taxonomy): domain Eukaryota; kingdom Metazoa; phylum Chordata; class Actinopteri; order Cyprinodontiformes; family Fundulidae; genus Fundulus; species Fundulus heteroclitus. The sequence goes on from NC_046368.1 coordinate 17,568,272, forward strand.
GAAATGGCCTAAAGGTATGGACACAAAAAGCCTTGGGATCTCCGTACAGATAGTACAGATTGTAACTCAGGAGAGTGTGGTTTTTCCTTGTCTGCATTTTGTAATGAACTAAATTGTTTTTACTGGAACCCTCATGTTTTGGACTAACTTTTTGTCTCCATCATTGGACAACAAGAGATTTACTACAGTACAATCAATCGTTTAAACAGTGAATTGCTAATAATAATAATAATAATAATAGTAATAATAATAACAATAATATACAGTATATCAGTTATTAGATTATTAGAATCACCAGTCAAAACCAATCATGCATGATGACCGCCATCCCCTATCTTAATTTAGTTTTTTTAAATTTAAGATCCACATGTATATGTGTTATATACTCTATCTTCAACCACTACTACTGCCTCTGAGTTTTTAAAATCATATTATTATTATTATTACCATTATTATTATTATTACATTGTAAGATGAAGATATTGAGAAATATAAAAGAAAAAAGCAATTTCTGTAGTGTCTGAGGAGTTCAAAGTAGTTTTTTATGAATATGTCATAAACATTAAGTATTTTTGATCAGAATGAAATCTATTCTTTTTTATTTAGGAAATACGAAATTGATTGCTCACATGTCTGCATTTGTACTGTCTGCAGTCTTCATATGTCTTCCCTTTTGCAGCTACTGCTTATGTGCACTCAGTGCATGAGTGGATTTAATCCAAATAGCATGGCTCCCCCCTACCACCAGTCACCCCTCTATTTTCAGAGCATTACGTGAGCAGCATTGATGGAACATCCCCAGACACTGCCCTGGGTTTCTTATTCAGAAGGTATAGGATCTCTAAGTAGCCATCTATCAAAAAACCGGGGGTCCAAAACCAGTTCTAATTGTGCTCAAACTGGGCAATGTCAGCGCAGCATCAGATTAAGACTAAGCCATTGAATTCCGATGGTTTGTTTTTACCCATTCATCCTTTCTTTGTGTTCTCTTCTCGCTCTCTCTCTCTCTTGCTTTATTATTTTGTATTGCTATTTTTTTATCCTCTCCTCTTTTTTTCCTTCTTGAGCTTGGGTACTTTAAAGCGGCCTAACTCGCCGGTCTCAGCCACCCTGTTCGACATGCTTGTTTGTCATGGATCCCTCTCAAAAAGTGTGGAGAAGGACGGCAGACAGTGTTGCTCAGGGCAACACAGCTCTCCTTGGGTATGGTGACTTGAGTCATGAGATACATTTGTCTTTATGTCTGTCATAAGTACTTTCAAGTGCTATTAGAGAGATCCATGGCAACACAGTCAGAATAATCAAGTTACTTCATAAATTGTATTAAATTTAATTTTACAAATGTTCATACAGTAGCTAAAATGTGTTATACCAATAAGAACAGACCTTAAAACAATGTCAGTATCACAAAGTTTCAAAATCATTGTCATTATTCCAAGCTAAATTATATGGATACCTTTATATGCATCACGTTTTCCAAACTGTTGGAAAGTTTGTTTTTATGTTGTCTAATGAGCCTGGATTTGTTTAAAACATTTATGAGATTCTTATTTCAACTCTCTTTTCCTCAGGATCTTTTTAAATATGTTATTTGCATTTAATAATTTGTATCTTTAAATTGGCTATCTCTTTTATTTGTGTTTTAATTTCTATCTGTGAAAAGTTCATAAATAAACTTTACTTATTTATTAAATCAATAGCTATAATTATCCCCAGAAAGTTGTGAACCTTTCAAAGGCTTGAAGTTGATACGCTCCAAAACATAGCAACCTCACTGCAGTAATATTTTGTTAATAAAGCCTATTACTGCAATCAACACCTGAGAAACAGGACATCAGTTTGTCACTAGGCTGACACAGAGACATGACTCCCACACTTGTGCTGTCATAATATGCATGTGTTTGTATTTTAATTACCTTGGGGTGTTTATTATTGGCTGCAAGTTATTACCAGGTTATCTATCTGTTTACTTTTTTGGTTACTGATTGTTTTCTGACCTCTGTACATTCTGGTTTAGACTCTTATATTACTGATAGTATTTTTCCTCTTGCTCTGTAAAGCCTTTTGTGTTTTAATTCAGCTCCCTCTGCTTTCATTCTGTGTTTAAAAGTTAACTGCCCTCAGTTCCCTGCTAAGATTCTCTCCCAGCTGTTCGACATCCCTCTGACTAGTCACAAGGTCTCAAGTCAGTCTCCACAACCCTTCAGTATTTAATTTCCCAGTTTTCTCTGTTCAACGTTCGCTTTTTCGATTGCCGTCATCCAGTTCCATGCCCTGCTCTTTTTACTCCTGTATGTTTCCTTTGTTTTAATCTATAAATAATCTAATCACCATGCTTTTGCCTCTGTCTTGTCTGTATTTGGGTCCACCTCAAATACCACACATGAAATGGGCTTAATCCTAAAGTCACTACAGTCTGATCAATTAATTGAATATGCATGATTTTATTCTGTTGGACATATTTTTTGCAAAACTCGGTCTATGGATACTGTTGTGCCAGTTCAGACGTGACAGAAAACGGCATCAATTCGGGACGTAACGGACTGCGTTACCCATGATGCAATGTGGTCAAAATGGCCACCAACTCATGTGGTCAAAATGGCCCCCAACTCCCATCACGCAACACGGCAAAACGGCCGCCGATCAAGATAAGGTTGCTATGGTGATGGCTATAAAAGCCGATCACCCACGACAATCTTCCTTCTTCCCTGGCTTTTAGCCAACCCGAGAAGACACACACAGCTGTTTCCGTTGGGGTAATCCCACGCCACGTGTTCGAGTTCCTCGCTGGACCGAGAGTTTTCGACGCAACGGTTATTCCCTGCTTTACATAACAGGAGGTCGACTAAAATAAGTACTTTTAAATTCCCTCTGATCAAAAGACTGAGAGACGCCGTATCTCCCAGTGATCGAAGAGGACCCCGCTTTGTCTGGCCAACAAAGCGACTGTGAACCCGGAGGAAGAAACGAAGGAGCTTCTTCCCCGTCCCGCTGCAGCCTGCGGACAACTGCGCTCGTCAAGACGCGTCCAGAAAGCCGTACTACTCGGAGCGCTCCGGACCAGCCCCGAGGCACCTCAAAGTAACGGGGTCTCCCCTTTTATTTCTGTCTCACCAACAGGGTGTTTAGAAGTGCCTGGGCAGGCGTTAGAATTTTGTAGGTGTTGGTTAATGCTTTTATTCCATGACGAAGTTGGAATTACTTTGCTGAACATTTTCTTTGTATGTGCATGCATTTTACAATTGATTTTGCTGTGTTGATCTGTGATTCATCAATAACCCCGCCGTGGGTTACTGCTTCATTTCTTTCCATCTTCTTCTCTGCTTTCCCCCTCTCTCTTTTCGCTTCTTCTTATCAGTTTAATCTCTTTGTCCGAGCTCAAGTCGCGGGCTTTGCTTTAAACTCCCAGTTAGCTGCGCCCTCTCGAAGCGAGGCATTATCCCATCAGCGTAAGCGTGGTTACGTCATTAGGACCTCCCCTCATACGTCATCATAGCAGCCATCTTGGGAGGGTGACGTGTATCTGCACTGTAGAGAGCTTAGCTGAACTAGCTTGTGTAAGACATCAAAGCGTCCAGTGAGATTCCCGAAGCTGTTCTGTCTATCAATGCTGATACGTGAAATGCCGGTGTTTCAAGGGCGGTGTTAAACAACTGTGAGTTAAGTTAAGATCTGCTAACCGCTCATTTTAATCCATTGTTTATTTTTGTTTTGTTCTTTATTTCCACATATATATTTTGCATGTTTTAATTTAGTAATGAGTAAGAATTCCAAAGTTGTTGAATCAGAGAATTACTGTAACAGGGAATTGCTTTTGGTTCAATAAAACCAACGACTGCGGAATAGACATTTTTTTGTGTTCAGTCCAATTCACAGTTGCCTGGGTATTCAGAATTCAGAGCTAACCTCCTTTGGAGTTAACATCTGATATTAATACAGAGACAATATCATTGGATGGTGATAAGGAATAAGGATTTAAACTCTAATTGCAGTTACATTGGGGTTCTCACAGCCTGCTGGATAAACCTTGTCGGTTAACAGTCCGACCAGATCATTTATTCCAGCATAAATGAGTTCATAACAGCAAATTAACTAATGCATTAGTGGTATAAATACTTATAAGCTTATAGCTAACATCACCACCATTTGAACTATATTTGTTATAGCGGAAATTTGAGTTGAATGATTTATTATTTAAATTCTAATACCAAATTATAATTAATAATAATAATAAGCATATTCAACCAGCTTATGGCATAACAATACATAGGGAAACAGGGCAAAACAGTGACTGGACAATCCAAACAGGGGTTGCCTACCTTTCAGTGGACCTTGGAGAGATGGGGCAGCAGATAGAACTGGTATTAAAAAAGTGAGTTGTGACCGATACCTTTTTACAGTGATGTTAAAAAATTGTTTAGCTTTAATTTATTTTTTGTTTTTTTGTTGCAACTCAAGGTTTCAGAACTGCCTTGAGTGTTCTGTTTAAGATTTTAAATGAAACATTATTAATTTCTGCCTGTATTCCAATTTTTATTTCCTTTACTTTATTATGCAGCTGCAATGTACCATAAGTTTTTTCTTATGTTAAGTACATTTAATTGTCTTGTTGCTTAAATGTGCTATAGAAATAAATCGGTACACAGACGTAAAAACCAAATGACTAAAGATTAATAGAACACACAAGTCTGTTATCATTCTTGGACAACATCATACAATTATCAAAAGGGTCAAATGTGGTATGCTACAAAATGCCATTGTTTTCAAGAAAGACTGTGAGGCCAAATTAAAAAAATAAGTTTCAAATGTTATCTATAATGGACAATAACTAAAGCAAGACAAGCCAAACATGGGAAGATTAATCAAAACTGAATTCTATACCTTTCATCTGAATACACATACAATATACAAAACAGGAAAGGTCAGAAGTGACACGGATACATCATAGATGTAACAGGATTTCCATCCATCCAGGGAACCATGCCACCTTATGGAAGAAGCTCATTTAAGATGCTTTTATCGAGGAACTAGTTCTTTCCTTCATGATTCATGACTCATGCCCTCTAATTGAGAACTTAACTTTTTGAATTTGGTCTTTTTTTCATCACGGTAACACATAGTGAAAATATTATTTCCCACTCTAACATACCATCACTCATGACTTGCTTCGGTTACACAATGCCGTGACCATTTTTGACAACTTGTACTTTTGAAGGAACCTTCTTAAAAAACATGTGAACAGGGAAACCAAACTTCCATAACCTCCTCAACACTTCTGTAAGGGTAAAGATCTGGTTATATGGCCCAAGGCCAAAAAAGACACACTGCACATCCTGGATCCAGGTTTGGCAGTTGGTTGGAGCCCTTTTCCAGCTCACCAGAGTAATATTTCTCAGCGAGGCTGAGAATTGTGTTCTTTAATAACTGTAACACACTCTCCGGCCCCCTTTCCTAAAAGACTGGGACCACCTGGTCCGCCCAGTCTGCCTCTCAGTTTTGCCCCAGTCTTCCATGTGATTCTGAGGAGAGGAACAACTATAACAGCCCATAATGTTCAAAGTATTCAGCATTTCATGTTGAATCCCCACCCGGCGGCTGGGGAACAGAACACCCACTGTACCTGATGTTTCTACCCCATACTTCATACTTGGAAAGGGACTAATATGTTAATTTCACACCAACATGCTTTAATCTTTGGGAACCTACCTCCATCCTTAACAGTATGATGGTGAAACATTCTCATTGTGCTTATATTTGCATATAATTATTTGAACATAGGAAAGCAGCAACTTCAGGATTTTACCATGACATCACAGAAGGAAGCAGTGTGTTTGAGGCGTATACTCATTTTACTCTAGAATAGGAAGTTTCCAAAGTCATGACATCATCATCTGGGCTGTCCCAAATCGTTTAAAGGCATATTATTCATTTATCACAGGAAGATGTTTTAGCAATCATAATTGATTTTTTATTGGAAATCTTTAATCAGACTTTTTGCCTGACAGTGGAAAAAATATGATTTTTATAGAGGAAATGTCTGTTTTTAACTGTTTACACCAATATGCTCTGGGCTAATAAAGAAGGCAAGGAAAAGTCAGAATATGAACCATTTATACCTAGCAAAGTCTTAATTCTCAGTAGTGTTGCCAGTTGCCTAGAAGCAGTATTTTCTCTGCGCAAACACTCTTCAATAAGGTAGACATTTACTTAATGTTAATATCGCTCAGATGTTTAATTTTGCTAGTCCTCCTTAATGCGCTCAATGTTTTAGCTGTCTGTCCAACCTTTCTCCTTTTACCTTGATGCCATTTTGCCTCAGTCACTGGGGCATGCATCATCATTCTTGGTTGCATGCAGCCTTCCCATATGTCTCTCTCTTGATCCCTCCAGTAATTTTCCACATCTTTTTAACTCTCAATTTGAATCTTTCAGGTGTCTTTTCCCCTCAGGTTTGCTTTTCCTTCTCTTCCTCTTTCAGATGTGTCATAAAATGGAAATCTAATTTCAATTTCTCCTGGGCTTCCTTTTCGCACTGTACTTTGTACATAACACAGAGTATTTGACCACCTTTTCCTTTCTGCTTTCCTAGCCTTCCCTCACTTTCATTCTGAGTGAAGCAAGACACAGCCATGAACTGTTCAAACAAAATGCTAATGGTCTGTTGATGGATCACTGCTTCCTATAACAATCCCTAATGGCTGGCAAACTACATAGACTGCACAGTTGTTTAGGCATATCAATGAATCTAAGTCCTTCCTTAACACTGTTTTATTGGATCACTTGCTTTATATTGACTAAATGTTTTTTTTAGCTGTTTAGTAAACATTTTATCCAACAGAAAACCTGGTTTGAGCACCTTTTATCAGCTTAATCCTACAAAATACATGTCAGAGCTATTGTATAGTTGTTGTTTGGCATGTGTTATCCATAAATGAGTGCATAGGCTGTAACACACTACTAAAAAAACAAAAGTAACATCTTTCAATCAGGGTATAATATTGGGTAAAATGTCTGTCAAACTTCTGAAATGTTGGTCTGGTCAATAAAGTAGTAGAGGGGGTTGTTAATCAGTGTCTGCTGTTTTGGTGTTAATGAAATTAACAACATGGGCATGAAAGGGGCAACCATGAGATGACAACAAATACAGGAATGGTTTTGCAGGTGGAGGGTACAGACATTATAACCCTAATTGTTTTTGTTTTTTTTGCAACCAAGATGTTTTGCTTTTGACCAAGGTCAGTGTCACTACTGGTAGGATGAGGCAATAACTGGATCATACAGAGGTCGCACAGGCAGTCCAACTCCACCATGATGGCACATCCAATCATGCCATTGCCAGAAGTGACCTTCAATGGGCAAGAATGTTTCTAACCAAACCATTAAAAATGGAATTCATAAGGTTGGACTAAGTCCCGATGTCCTCGTGAAGCCTCACTGCCTGGCACTGTGCAGCTCCACAGGCATTTGCTTGAGAACACCAGAATTGGCAGGTTTAGTACTGGCACCCTGTTCTTTTCACATGTGAAAGCAGTTTCCCTCTGTGCTCATGTGACAGATGTGAAAGAGTCTGGAGAAGCTGCCATGAACATTAGGCCTCCTTAACATTGTTCAGCATGATCGGCTTGGTTGTGGGTCAGTGTTGTTCTTGGAACATATACCCACTGAAGAATGCCCAGACCTGTACATGATAAATGATGGCACCTTGACTAATCATAGTCTGGGTGCCAGCATGCTGAAGAGCTAAAGATCAGATTTATACCTACAACTGAATGCATCATGGAGGGGTATGCAATCTACATTGCATATCAAGTACCTCCATCTTGTGTATCATACTGGGAAATACCAAGGTAAACCCAACAGGCATTAAAAATTAGGAGTGTGGCAATGTTTATTGTTGTGACATGAATTAACTTAGCTGGATAAACATGAAACAAGTCAATTTATTGCAAATAGATATCTCAATAAATAAATATCTTAAATAAATATCTCAATCACTGTCTGGGGAAAGAGAGAGGTTGGGGTCAGGAACAACTCGGTGGTGCACTGAACAAAAGCCACTTGCTCTCTCAGAGTCCGGGAGGTTGCACTGGAACTGATCCATGGGTATAGGGCCTCTGACTGGGTCCTGGGATTGATGAAGTGGGCAGCACAGATGATTCACTCCACATTAAACTGATACAGGGTTAGGCAGTAGATCAAAAATCCAGGGGTGGGTCAGAATGAAGGGCTGAGCCAGGCAGAGGTGGCAAAAGGGCTAGGCAAAGGGCTTGGTCAAGAGGCACATAAAGAGGTCCATGTCCATAATTCTGAGGCTGACAGGAGAGTCTGACAGGGCCAAGGCAAGAACAGGAAAATCCAAACACACGAAGCAAGGTCACAACCGGCAAGACAAACAAAGAATGCTAGAAGGCCTCACACTATGGCTTTCAATAATCTGGCAGATACAGGCTGTGAGTGCCAGATTTAAGTAGGCAGGCTCACTGGTGAGCACAATGATCAGTGCAGGTGACACTGCTCCCACTAATTAGTGGAGCAGAGCAGGGCAGAGAGTAGCAAAACAGCCAGCCAAACCAAAACATAACAGAACATGGTGGAATGCAGGAATGTACCACAGAAGCACTACTGAATATAATTTAAAAAAAGTAAATCAGTGATATTAAAACTGTCAGTTTAGTGCTGTTATCTAATATTTCAGCAATCCATATTAAACAGATGTTTAAAGGTTTGTAAATGTCATACAGCCTAAATCACATGCTTTCAAGTAGGTGTATTGATAGCCATGAAGCCCCAACTGTTTTCTGAATAGCCAGATATATCATGAAAGAAGACATGATCCAATTTTACAGAGCCTTCATCCTGTCTGTCCTCTGCTCATCCATCCCTGACTGGTTTGGATCTGCTACCAAAAAGGACAGGGTCACCCTCCAAAGGACAGTTAGGACTGCAGAAAAGATCATTGGTGCCAACCTACCCTCAATTCAGGACCTGTACATTTCCAAAGTCAGGAAATGGGCAAGAAACGTCACTGCAGATCTATCTCACCCCAGTCACAACATTTTCCAACTTCTCCCCTCTGGTAGGCGCTAAGGAGCACTGTACGGCAACACCAATTGTCTCAGGAACAGTTTCTATCCACAATCCATCACTCTAATGAACAGATGACGCCATATTTTAACTTTTGTGCAATAACCCAGCAGCTCTGCCTCTTCCATTATATCAATTATTCTCCATTTTAGTGCTGTTCATTGTTACTGTTAATATTGTATATACTGTATACTAAATCCACATACTTCATGTACATAACACCATATATGGTATAATACTAATTTCTTACAGCATTTCCATTCTCTGTACTCATCACATTGTGGATATGTGTACACATGTGTTTACTCACATGTCAAAGTCACAGTCAAAGAGACTGCAGTCTCTTTGATTGCATCTCTACAATGAAACAGTGGCTAAACCAGAATTGAGTTTTAAACAAACAAAAAAATTTATAATTCTATTTGGCAACAAAGCTACTGCTGACTTTGGAGTTCTAGAAGCTGTCAAAAATACTTAGTTCAAGCTGCCTTTTATAATAAACACATTATTTAAACTATTGTGACTTGGATAATGTTATTCATGCTTTTATTAGTTCCAGAAACTATCGTAACCCTCTCTATGTTGGTGTCCCCTAGTTATCCCTTAGTCTCCTCAAACTTGTTCAGAATGCAGCAGCTTGCCTTTGATCTCACACCCCTAGACAGGAACACATTAAACCTGTTTTATTTTCACTACATTGGCTTAATAAGCCTTTTAGTATAGATTTTAAACTTTTATTATTTGTTATTAAAGCTCTTAACAGCCTTTTTGCCCCATTATTTATCCAAATTATTCAGCTTTTCTATTTTTCTCAGGTCCTTGAGGTAGGACAGTCAACATTTACTCACAGTCTAACGCACATAGTACAAAGGTAGGGGTGAACAAGCTTTTTCTGTGGTTGCTCCACGGCTCTAAAAAAAACTTCAACTAGATGTATGATTTATAACTGAATTGAGCCTTTTTAAATCAACGATCAAGACTTTTTTATTTTATTTTGCCTGGCTTATAATACTTAAAAATGTGGTAGGACTCATGGTTTTATCTAACTTGTTTTATCTCTTAGTTTCATCTACCTTGTCTTTAACGTGCTTTCATGTTTTCTTTTATCTCTGTGTTTTTTTTTGTCACATATTGATTTTGTAAAGCACTCTGGTCACAAATAATATGGATGTGATAAAAGCTATACAAGTAAAACTGACTGATTGATACATGTGAAAAAATGCATGAAGCTTCAAATTATCAATTCTTCCATTTTCTAACACGTCTATCACTTGTGGGGTCACGAGGGGTGCTGGTGCCTATCTCCAGCTGTCAGTAGGCAAGAGGCGGGGTATACCCTGGACAGGTCGCTAGTCTATCGCAGGCTTCAAAATATCATTAGATTTAATATTTTTTTGTTTAAAAACAATTAGATTTGTTTTTTTTTTTATATTTATGCCATGTTATCTTCTAACATGGCATAAATAGAAAATAACCCGACCATGATTCAAAAGAAAAAGAAAACAAAAGAAATGGTTATTTGCACACGTGACATTGTGAACGCCCAACTGCGCACACAGGCAGGGGAACACTGGCAATTTGTCCATTTTGGAGATGTACAGAATGGCCGTTCAGTTCAGGGTTGTTCCCCTTCTCGTTCATTACCCGAAAAGTTACACTGAGCACCCTCGACAGGGCCACAATAGAAGACATGGCTAATTTCAGAGCAACCATGGAACCAGCCAGAAAGTAGGAGCTCGGGGGGTGTGCACACAGGAAGAGGTGGCAGCAGAGCGGCATAAGCCTGACTGAAGTTTGCAGTAAAACCTAAATGCTGACTCTGAATGGGCTAATTGTAAGTTCCAGCAAATCACTTATTCACCCTGCAAGTATTAATCTAATAAGCATCATCAGGGTCATCATCGGGAACAGAGAGCAGAAGTTCTTTCACCTGAGTTACAGTTAAAGTTTAATAGCCTGGCCATGATTGAAAGCAGTAGGATCCCTCTCTGTCAGTTTCTAGCTAGATTTGCGTGACGAAAAAACGATCTGGTCCTTTAGTTCAGTCAAAATCAAGGCATTTGTTCATAGAAAAGCTAAAAACATTAAAAGGTCCTTCAAATCACCGCATTGCATTTCATTCGTGCAGCAGTTCCAATTATACATGTAGACATAAAAAAGTGTTGCTCGACAAAGCGAGAAAATATACTGCATCTATTGGTGCCAGTAAGACATAGTAGTAAATGCCAAAGTAAACCTCCCTAATCTCTTACATAATTTATGTGCTATTCTAAACACACAGCCCTGGGTTGTTTCAAGGTTTGGTATTAATCTGAAATGAATCATAGCAATCAAGTGTACCTGGTTAACTGTTTATTTTCCTGAAAAACACATATTATATAGTATTATATAAACTAAACTCATTAAACAAGGACACAGCTTTACTTAAGGGAATATGTTTTATGTACAGTTCTTTATAACTGAAATATTAATACTAGGACAAAATATGAGAGTCCAAGAAATGTCCAACTCTAAATAGTATGCACTAATGGCTCAGATGATCAGTGGAGAACAGGCTGTGCTGTAAAAAAAATGATATATTATTTTTGGCAGGCCAAATGAAAATAAGTGTAATGAAGCACTAGACAGAACAGAACAGGTTCATGAAAGAAGGAACATATTTAGACAATCAATTTTAATTAAATATTTAGAATGCTTTAACTGTATTCAAAATACATAAATGTGTTTTTAGGAACTTATCATTTGACTAAGATTTAAGAACTTGATATAGTTTCCTGTATTTTGAAATGTAAGAAATTACTTTAAAATGTAGCCTCAGGAGTGGAACACTTTGATGATGGTGTAAAATTTTAAAAGGTCATTATGTTGATGAAAAAGGAAGCACATTTATTTGACCCATAGTAAATAAAGTTTATTAACAACTTTTGTAAGAATAGTTTAGTCAGCTTTTTCTAAATATCACAAAATGTCATTATCTTCAGCAAAGTATTTTTTTCATCATTCCTAAACAGTTTCTATTCATCCTTGACTTCAACAGCTAACAAAAGTAAACCCAAGGACAATTACTGCAAACCTTTTTTTGTTTGATTGACAATAATTAATTTAATCAAGACCCAGCATGTGGGAGGCCTGTAGCAGCAAAACTACAGAGAGCCTAGAATAACCTAAACCACTTTAACTAAAAGCTTAATCATAAAGAAAGGTTTTTAAGCCTCTACCTCATGGACTAAGACTGGGAGCTGCTTCCACAAGAGAGGAGCCTGAAATCTAAAAGGTCCACTTCCTAATTTACTTTTAAAAACTGTAGGAACCAGTGTAAAGTGCTCCGTTAAGAATATATGGACCAATCAGATCTCTGACGTATGATGGAGATTGATTACTAAATGCTTTATATGTGAGAAGAAGATTTTTAAACTATTCTAGATTTAACAGGAAGCAAATCAAAGGAAAATTAAATAATAAACATGTTCTCTCTTTTTAATTTTATTAAGAACTCTTGCTATGCGTTTTGGATAAGCTGAAGGCTTTTTTCAGTGTCCTGTCTAGTAATGTGGCAATAAGAATTGTTGTCTTAATGCCAAATAGAGCTCAACAGATTTTACTTTCACAAGTGGAGCAGTACGGCTTTCACCATAGTGCTCTACTTGATTTATGCATGTAAATAGTTTTATTATAATTCACGCAGGGAGTATTTCAAATTATGTGGACACTATAATGGGAAAGTAGGAGGGTAAAAGAAGAACAAGAGGAGAAAAAAAGAAAGAAAAGAGGTGAGAGAAAGAGGAGATAAAAGGGATAGAATGATAAAACGTCTTCAGTCTGCTTCATCACCTGCAAAGGGAGATGTAAAAAGAACAGCACAACCAACAGATATAGTATAATAGATACAATAAAGTGACACCTTGATACCCGAGGGCTGCCAATGCACCAGCGGGCCAAGGCGCCAGCCAGCGGAGGGGGGCAGGACGGTGGGCATGGGCACCGCACCTAGGAGAGACTTGAGATGTTCTTGGGAGAGGGAGTGGTTCGGACCCGAACCTGGCAAAAAAAAAAAAAAAAAAACATAATCTCATTCACACCTTCCCACCCTAGTGCCCCACTCACAACGAACAGACTATTAAAAAATATAATAAAAAAAAGACGACACAGGTCACTCATTTGCACATAACACTCACATCCAATAATCCCAAGTGTGAAGGGGGGAGGGGGACCACAATCCGCTTTACCCGCTCGGTCCCGACCCCCCACCCGTACCCGGACAAGCTGAAGGCTTTTACCCTTGAGTAAAACAAGATGGACTAAAACACTACATCATAATTTCCAATTTTGATTAAGTCCATAGGGAAGACATAATGGGCTGAAATATCACATCAAAAGATATTTTTTTTTTGTAATGTATGAACATCACTTACGTACGTAAGTGTTGTTCATATATTTGTGTGTGTGTGTGTGTGTATGGAGGACCAAGTCTTCCATAATTAAAAATAAATACAGAAATAAATAAATGCTCAATAAATAAATATGCATACAATTATGTGCCACCAAAAATATAATAAACAAATAAATGTAGGTAGAAAATAAATTATACAGTGAGACAAAATGTATATATCTCCTTTAATTAGCCACTTTATTTATTAATTACTTTTTTTAAGTATTTATTTATGTGCATGTTATAATATTTTTGTCTGTTTTATTCTTTCTTTGTATTTTTTTGCCCTATTTATTTCTCCGATGCTATTTATTTCTGCCTGTCCTTTTTACATTTCTGTTTGTCCTTTTTACATTTCTGTTTGTCGTTTTTACTTTTCTGTCTGTCCTTTTTACATTTCTGTTTCTCGTTTTTACATTTCTGTTTCTCGTTTTTACATTTCTGTCTCTCGTTTTTACATTTCTGCCTGTCCTTTTTACATTTCTGTATGCATTTCTGCCTCATTATGCAAATGAGGAGGGGCTGTGTCTTAAGGGCTCAACTTCTTCCCATTGGTTGGTTAGCATTTTACTGCATTGGTCAATCTACATGGCTTTCCCCTGCACTAAAGAATTGTTTAGTAATTTCAAACTCAGCAGGCAGACGTTCAGTGGCCGACCTCTTACGGGAAGCTGCTAATAGACTGGAAGAATTAGAACGCTGTACATTTGGGATCTGAAATGTTTTTCGGTGGTTTCAGATTCGGCTTTCCAGATCAATATATCATCGGCGGATGATTTATTCTACAAAACAGACACCTCTCCGCAACCACCGCAAGGCAGACGCTGAGCTACAACCGTAGTTTCCTCAAAACGAGTCTTAGTCCGTGGGCCAGAATCTGTGGGACGTCTCCTTAAGAAGTTTCGTATGAACTGTCAGGGGGCAACTTTCTTCCACCGGGAAAAGTTGCTACACATAGCAGTGATCTCAAAACACCAATGTTCCCACGTTTTCACTTGCACATTAATAAGTTATTGCTGATAAAAAATCTAAACGGTTGCGCTCCCGTCCGAGAGGTCACGTGATTTGAATTTTGCTGCTCAGCCAATCAGATCGCTGTATTGTCAGCTGAGTGCGTTCAATCTGTAAGGTGTTGTGAAAATTTGTTTCCAGACGAAGAAAGCCCAATAATAGTATTTTCTGGCGCCAGTTGGCAAAGATCTTGATGGCAAGGGAAAATAAATAGCCCAGACCATCCATCCATCCATTTTCTAACACGCTTATCCCTGCTGCAGGTTCGGATCGGTGCCGATCTCCAGCTGTCAATGGGCGAGAGGCGGGGTATAAACTGGACAGGTCGCCAGTCCATCGCAGGGCAGAAATAGTCCAGACTTTTGCTCATTTTGCTGTGATATCACAAAGACCTGCTGCGCTAAAATATAACTAATTCCTGTCTGGGTCAGCAAATAATTTGCATCCTCCCAGTGCTTATTTTCTGTATACAATTAGTTACCCCAGGCCTGTTTCTTCAAAATAAAATATCCATTCTTTTGAGCTGCTTTTTAAAAGGAATGGATCCATAGCTTCTTTCTCCCTTCAAAGAGCCGTAAATCCTATCCCCACCTGTCACTTTGCAGCGTAAAATCACAGTGCTACTCCATGTCTGCTACCCTACTTCCCCTGCCTCTAGTCTGCAAGCTTTAAAAACTGCAGGCACTATGACAGACCCAAAAGTATTCAAAAACAATAAAAAAGAAACCAAATGTAATTAGCAACATTTCATAAAGTAGTTCAAATGTTTAAGCTATTGTTAAATTTTAAATTGTAATAATTTCAATAAATTAAAATAATATAAAAAGGTTTGATTATTTCAGTAACTAACTAACTAACTAATTAAATTCACATTCAAACACATTAGATAGATCAGTTACACTCAGCCTTTTCTTAAGTTAATTGTGATGATTTTTTGCATGCAATGAATGAAAACATGGAATATAGAATTTCAGTATCATTAACTATTTTAATTTTAATTCATTTCAATGAAATTTTATTTACGCGTCATCTCAAGGCACTTTACAAAGCCAAATTCAATCAAATCATACAGACCACATTTCCATATTATTGATATGGAAATGTGGGTTTAATGACAAGTATGGCCAATACCCGCTTACTGGTTGTTATTAATCGTTTATTTAATTAATTAACACCTGTTATGCCGATATATATTTTTTTAATAATATCACCATTTGTATTCTGGATGTGAACACCTGTGTATTATGATGTCAAAAAGTTGTACAGCAACATTTTTCAACTTGTTGAACGAAATTCACACACATGCAAAATCAATTTAGGGTTGTGTGTAAAATGTTCACCTGCAGATTATTTTTCACACAAACAAATAATTCATAACATATTTGAAGTTGTTCATCTTCGGCCAAATTTTCCACCACAACTACAAGCCAGTCAACACAACTTCTCCAATCTGCTGCTGTACATGCTCAACTCTTGTTGACAACAATTACTAAAGTAAGGGTTGGAGAAGTCAGAAAACGGTGAAATAAGAAAAGCCCATAGCAGGCAACATACCCCAGTTCCCAGTCCTGGCGTGTTCTCAGCTTCCTCTACAAAGGAAACAGGTCAGGGTTCGTATTGGCACAATAACACTGCAAAAAAGAAATCTTAGTGGCTGATTTTAAGTGTACTAGTTTAATGAAAATGGAGAAATGACAAACTGACAACCCACCTTTACCACTTTGATAGATGTGTGTACAACAATGCTGCTTTGAACAATACCTGATGCTTCAGAGACAGCTTCTGAGTGCCTAAACGTTTTAAGCGGGACCTCTTCCACATCCTGAAATAAGTGGAGGGGTTAGACTTTCGTCTTCAAGCAATATTTTGATTAAATAATAATTAATCACATGACCTCTCATCTGTAGTCCTTTTTGATCACGTCGACTTTTTCTTTCCTGCAATCGGTCTTCTTCTGACCTTGATGATTTCATTAAAACATACATTTATGATGAAAACATTCATGTTAGTCAGTGACAGTGAATACATCAAGAGATTTAAAAGGATCTGGTGATTATCTGATCTGATGTGATATTGAGGGCACTTAAGGTATGGGGAAGTTCTGCAGAACAAGACACCACAATATCCTAATTTGCAGCATGTTTTCCTTTGCTGAAGGAAATGCAAGAAGATTCAAATATGTTTTTTTGAAAAATAATACAATGTATACTAAGCATAATGCATCACAATTTACACATTCCTCTCTGAAATGACAATTGGCCCCCATTACAATGTACAGAGCGTACTGTAAGTCAAGAGGTATTGGTAAATACAATATCATGCATATTCCCTAGGATACAAATTTTAAATAGTTTTGAATGTTGTAAGCAAACATTTTATAGATAACAACAACAATAAAACATACTGAATAGGTCTTACCATCAAAATAAACACGCCACAGTTGTTGGAACACCCTTGCTTTGTTAGGCCTTGGGGTGTAAGCAAGATATTTTATTAAAAGAATGGAAAGAAAATAGTAAATGTTAGCAAATACAATGAAGTAATGTTTCACCTGAACGTCATTCACGTCAAACGTCCTCCTTTCAGCAATGTGTCTGAACAAAGAGTTAGCGGAAGTAAATAAAAGTACCATTAACTTTTTAAAAGCATGCATAAACACTTGGAACAAATTTTAAACTGAATAAGGAAGAGGTTGGAACCGCAAATAATTAGGGTTTTTATAATGGGCTTGAACAGAACTTACCCACTCATTTTACATATGGTTGTCCATCACTGGTTTTGCAGCCTTCAAAATGCAGAAGGAACAGTGAAATAGTCCACTGTTGGTGCCGTTGGTGTGTCAATATCCAACAATATACTTATTGTTGTCTCTATCAGAGGGAGGGGATACACATAAAAGGAATAATAGAAAATCCACCAGACCAAAAATATTAAATCAGTTTTCACCTCAATGACAAATGTTGATTCATGTCATGTCATGGATGCTGAAGAGCATGGATGAAGAACACCTGTCCACTAACATGAGGACTGTCAAAATTTTAGTTATGCTAATTCTTTACCCAGTAGGTCACATGGATGCTAATGAGGTAAATTGCTCAGAATTATTTAAAAAAATGCATGTTGGAGCATAATACTAAACTTGTTTTATGAGAAACATCTATTTTTTAAAATACAATTTTGACAGTCTTAATTTATTTTGAATACCGGAAGTTTCCACATGCTGTTGTAAGATTGCGCTGATTTTTTCAGTCATCTCGGACTATTTGCTGCATATTGGAAGCAGCTGGCTTGTTCATGCCTGCAGTCTCATATTTGCCCAAAAATCTGTCAGCCTACCGTGAAAATGCTGGACATACCATATTACCAGTCCAGCTGTAAAATACCAGAGAGCATAGCACATTTTAAAATAAAATAATGTTACTTTCTTTATTGTCTGTCAAAAATATTGCAAAATAACACATTGAAAAAAAAAATTTGCAAACTGTTGTCTTCTCAGAGTTAGAATAATATGCCAATGTTGTTACACCACACTTCTTCTTCTTCTCTTGCACAATATGGACCAGAAAGCCGTTTACCAAAGCTACACGAAGGTGATAAATCAAAGACACCCCCAGAATCGGGCAGTCTGTGTTTGGACAGATAAAATTGCCGGAAGAGCGCCCCAGTGAGGACTTTGTACAAGCCTCCAATAAAAAAAAAAAAAAAAAACTGGTGGTCTGCAATGGAGGATTTTACATAGTGCCATTGCCATAAACTTGTTTTTATCGCTTATTAATCGGGGTGTTTTAAACGAGTGTCCTTTCTGCAGTCTGTCTGAAAATCTATTTCATGTTTTTATGGACTGCATCAGACTAAAGACTATTTTCAGCCTTTTAACAAGAGTTTTTAGTCTTTTTGGCACAGTTTTTACAACTTCTCTATTTATTGGAGGAGTCTGCCAACACACAAAAAGAAAAACAAGCCAAAGGCCAGACTTTTAAATTGTTTAATCAGTGAGGCAAAAATGGCCATTTACTTGTTCCCTAGAGATAGACTGCAGGAGGGACCTCACCTTGTTGCTGTGGCTCTGTGGAGGCACAACGTTAAAACCAGAATAAGTCTGGAATTTCACTTCCATAGAGCCACACAGAACAAGTTGAATTACAACAGTTTTGCATCTGCCGCTGTCCTTCACAGTTTCTAATTGGTTGTCGTGGTGCGGCAAGACACAAAAGTTAAGATTTTTCAACTCCAACTATTGTTGCTTCACATCCATTGCAGTCGCTGTGTCGCTCTGGCTTCACTTTAATAACCAAAATCGCGCCTCAGGGATCGAACTGGGTACTTGCAACCTTCTCAGAGCACAAGTGCAATGCTATAACCACTAGGGCCACCACATATAAGTCAATGTCTTATATTACTCTTTAACAGGAAGAACCAGTGAGGCATTTAGAAAAAAAAAAAAAAAAACTTTTTTTTTTTTTTGCATCTTAGGATCTATGTTACATTTTTGGCTGATGTTTTCTTTTTGACCAGTTCTTAATTTAGCATGCAATGTTTTGAGCCTTTGTGTCAAGTCTTATTTTTGTTATGATCGATGTCTGAAATTAAATAAATTGTAATTTATTACAACACGAGAGGAGCCAGTTGAGGTGGCTCGGGCATCTGGTCAGGATGCCTCCTGGACGCCTCCCTGGTGATGTGTTCCGGGCACGTCCCACCGGGAGGAGGCCCAGGGGAAGACCCAGGACACGCTGGAGGGACTATGTCTCCCGGCTGGCCTGGGAACGCCTTGGGATTCCCCCGGAGGAGCTGGCCCAAGTGGCCGGGAGAGGGACGTCTGGGCCTCCCTACTGAAGCTGCTGCCCCCGCAACCTGACCCCGGATAAGCGGAAGAAAACGGACAGACGGACAGACGGACGGACAGACGGTAATTTTCCAGTTTTTGAAATTCATTTGTATCCTGGTATTCATACTATCATCTGTAGAGATTGAATGTTTGGCTGAAATGTAATATTTAACAAGAAAATTTATATTGCAATATTATGTTGATTTTGGGTGCTGTGAATATATATATTTTGGGTTACATTTACAGCCTTGCAAATCTTGCTACACCTAAAAACACTTGTGGACCTTCCATATTTCTGACTTTTTATACATGTGAAACCAATTAACCAAGTGCTGCATTTTTATTTTGGATAATTTTATGCAGACAATTTTTAAAATACCTATTCCTGAAGCTGCGAGTTCATCACAATGACCTTAATATCTGGAAAACCTAGCCAGTTGATAAAAATGTAAGAATATCAAATCATAAAATGTTGTATTAATTTGACACATGACTGCATAAAATAGCTAAAAACATGGGTGAAACAAGGTATTTGACAGCAATGAAATTTTAACAGGTCCTTTTATTAATAAAAACAGGTCGACATTAACAGAGTTGTGCAGCATCGTCATCTCTGCTTCAACAGGTGGGCTCGCTCCAGGAGAACCACTGATCTTCTTGACAACTGGTTATAAGATCTTCCAGGGCCATTAAGAAGATTCCCCCTAGCAAGTTTTATCTCTGTACTCTGGCTCATCATATTAAGTGTAGCTGAAACATAAAGACAAAACAATACATAAACTAAGGTCTGCAAGGTGCATCTTTTTTATCTCCTAAGTAGAGTTACAGTTGCTGTGTCTAATCATAGACATTAAAACTTCATGAGCTCTGTTTTTGTCAATTAAAAGCCCTTTAGTATGAACAGGTCACCTCTGAAAACAGCTGTTGTCAAGAATCTGAGACTTTCAAAAACGAACCAAACAAACTGAATCAAAAATATTTGTTGTTTTAAAATAGTTATGGAAAACATAAATATAATAAAAACAAAAAAGTGTGCTACCCCAGGTTAGCGTTAGCTGTGATACCATTCTGGTCTGGAGTGCTGCAAACTGTATTAGTTTATGCAGCCTAGCAAGTCAGGCCGATGTAGACGTTAGGTCGGTAGTGCACTATTACTTTAACTCGAAAGAACTCATTAAGAAGAGTGGCATTTGTTATTTTATTCAAAACATTAGAAAACAAAAGCTTATGAAGAATCTTAAAACAAACTTACCTTGGCTGGTTCCTGAGAATGGCAGAAATAAAGGCAAAAGATAAACCCAGGCCAGCTCTACTGTGACTGGTCGAGCCCGTTGCCCTGACAACGCCAGGGGGGTCAAACCTGGGATGACTAAGGATAAACTGTTGTATAAATGGCGCCAGAAGATGGTGTCCATGCACTAGCCATTGTGCAAACTTCCTACCCGCTGTACTGGCCCTGTAGGGATCAAACCCACAGCTGGAGGCATTCCGGGTTGGGCTGGAAAATCCGACCTCCCATTTGGGACAACAGATAC
The DNA here is from genome assembly GCF_011125445.2 of Fundulus heteroclitus. Lineage (NCBI taxonomy): Eukaryota > Metazoa > Chordata > Actinopteri > Cyprinodontiformes > Fundulidae > Fundulus > Fundulus heteroclitus. The sequence goes on from NC_046368.1 coordinate 17,589,159, forward strand.
CTCTTGCAGGGGGAAAAAAGCATAAAGAAGAGTCCGGGGCCAGTCGTGTGCCAGCGCATCACAGCCCAGAGGACAGGCGCTGTCGATCAGGGAGAACCAGAGAGGATAGTGAGGTGTGTCCATGGAGGCAAAGTGGTCCACCCCCACCCTGCGCAGTGTTCTCCAGATGCAACTTACCACATCCAGCTAAAGAATTCACTCCCCAGGAAGCAGCTTGTCTCTGGGCCCTGGTTGTATGGTGCCCTGAGGCTGGCAAAGTGTGGAGACCATGAGATGTCAGGTCAAGGACAACAGCCTGCTTGACTACTTCTCTCCCTGTTGATTCACATGAAAGTCAACAGTGGTGTTGTCTGACCTCACCAGTACATGCCTGTTCTGTAACCCTGAAAGAAAAGCCCAGAGTACCAGCCACACCACTTCCAGGGCATTGGTGTGTGCACCCCACTTTGCCAAAGGGACCACGTCCCTTGCATCTAGTGGCCCTGCCAGGTTGAGCCCCAACCCAAGGAGGACATGTCTGTGTGTACAACCTCCCTCTGACACAGGAAGGGTCCAAGTGGGACCCCCGCCATAAGATACAATTTGTCCTGCCATGAGGACAGGGACTGGAGGCACCGTGGCATATCACGAAGCCTCTTGCATCTGTGTGCAGACCATGTGGGGTCCAGATGCAGGCTGTTCAACCACATTTGAAGGGGTTGCAACAACAGTAATACTAGGGGCACCACATTGGAAGCAACGCCCAGAAGGCACAGATATAGGCAAGGCAAGGCAAATTTATTTATATAGCACAATTCAGTACAGAGACAATGCAAAGTGCTTTACATGATTAAAATATAGGAATAAAAGCAAGGAGGGATAGAATGTAGAAACAAAAAAAGAACATTAAAAACAGTAAAACAGTTTAACTGGAACATTCAAAGGCAATTTTAAACAAATGTGTTTTTAATCTTGATTTAAAGGAACTCAGGCTTTACGCACTTTTACAGTTTTCTGGAAGTTTGTTCCAGATAAGTGGAGCATAGGAACTAAATGCTGCTTCTCCGTGTTTGGTTCGTGTTCTAGGTATGCAGAGTAGGCTGGAGCCAGATGACCTTAGTGGTCTGGAAGGTTGATACACTGATAACAAGTCTGTGATGTATTTAGGTGCTAAGCCATTTAGGGATTTATTGACTAACAGAAGTATTTTAAAGTCTATTCTCTGAGATACAGGGAGCCAGTGTAATGACTTTGGAACTGGGGTGATGTGCTCTACTTTCTTAGTCTTAGTGAGGACGCGGCCAGCAGCGTTCTGGATCAGCTGCAGCTGTATGGTCCACTTTCTAGGCAGACCTGTGAAAACACCATTGCAGTAATCAATTCTACTAAATATAAATGCATGGATCAGTTTTTCCAGATCCTTCTGGGTCATCAGTCCTTTAATCCTGGAAATGTTCCTCAGGTGATAAAAAGCCGACCTTGTAATTGTCTTTAGATGCTTTTAAAGGTTCAGGTCTGAGTCCATCACTACACCCAGGTTTCGGGCCTGATCAGTGGTTCCTAGCTGAAGTGACTGAAGCTGTGTGCTAACTTTTGATCTCTCCTCTATTGGTCCAAAGATTATCACTTCAGTTATGTTTTATTCAATTGAAGAAAATATTTACACATCCAGGCATTGATTTCTTCTAGGCATTTACTCAGTGCCTGAACTGGTTCATAGTCACCTGGGGACATGGTGATGTAAAGCTGTGTGTCATCTGCATAGTTATGGTAGCTGATGTTGTTATTTTTTATTATCTGAGCTAGAGGGAGCATGTAGATATTGAAGAGGAGGGGACCCAGGATGGACCCTTGGGGAACCCCACATGTGATTTTTGTTCTCCAGGCGTCCTAACAGGATGGAGTGATCGACAGTATCAAATGCTGCACTGAGATCCAATAGAACCAGCACGGTGGTTCTTCCACAGTCTGCATTTATATGGATGTCATTAAATATCTTGATAAGGGCGGTCTCTGTACTGTGGTGAGCACGGAAGCCAGACTGGAATACATCAAAGCGGCTGGTCGTAGTTAAGAACGTGTTTAATTATTGAAATACAGCTTTTTTCAATAATCTTACTGATAAAGGGGAGGTTTGAGATATAGATATAGGACAAGAGGAGGCACCCTGTTGCCTCGGAACTCTGGGAGCAGACTTAAAATGCTGCTGACTCGTTGCGGCAATGGGCAAGCAGTCATCAAACTGGAATCCAGGGCAATGCCCTGAAAAAAAAAAAAAAAACGTTACCTGAGAGGGGGTCCACCTGCTTTTATCCAGGTTCACCAGCAGGCCAAGGTGACCTACATGAGCAAGCCCTATTTGCATATCCCAAGTTGCCTCAGCATAGGTTGCCGCACAGATGGGCCTGTCCAAAGACGGTAGGACCAGCACTCCATGTGCCTTCAGAAGGGAGAGGGCTACTGCCAGACACCAGGTGAACGCTTTGGTAGAAAGTCCAAACAAAAGGACCTGGAACTGAAAGTGTCACCCCTGGAATGCAATGCAGAGAAACTGCCAGTGAAGCAGAGCAATGGGGACATGAAAAAAAGCATCCACCAGGTTGATCGATGTAAACCAGTTGCCTGGGGAAATCGCCTGAAATGCATCTCTGGTGGTCAGCATATGAAAAGACATGACCTTCAGGTATACTTTCAACCCTCTGAGATACAGGATTGGACAAAGACCCCTGATCTTCCTAGAGAGCAGGTCATACTTAACACGGCACCGCTGCTGTCAACAACGAGCATTAGGCAGCAGACTCTCATAAGGAGGAACAGTAAGGGAAGCAATGCCAGGCGCCACCACAAGCATCTTCCCCAACCCAAACCAAAATGCTTTTTGCATAGCAGCAATGGCCCTGTCATCAGCCATCTGCTGGGAAAATGCTTTGGCATCTACCCAACAGGTGTGTAATTCAGAGATGTAGTCCTACGATGGAGGAACGAGTTAATTACAGCGTGCTTTTAATTAGTTTATTTTTGGAATCAAAACAATGCCTATGACTTGTTGTGCTCCCGGTTGCACAGAGAGGCATTCCAAATCGTCGAATGTACGTTTCTTTTGTTTACTGAAGGACAAATAAAGACGAAAGAAATGGATCATTTCAATGAAAAGGACGCAGGCAGAAAATCCCAATCGACTGTGGAAGCCATCATACCACGACAGAATTTGCAGTCTACACTTCATCTCCGGTAAATACAACTTAATTTTGCACTGGTCATTGTTCTACTTAAATAATTATATAAATAGAAATATAGGATATATACTTAAGTTAAGACGTAAACGTTTGTTACGTAATAATATACGTACATGTACAATGTATGCAAACCCTCTGGCGTGAGTCTGTGAAAAGGATTAATAAGACAAAAACACCAAAATAATCCTCAGTGAACAATGTTTTTTTTTTTAACGTACCGGTGGTGGGTCTTCTTCTCTGCTGAGGCGCTGTACGTGTCCGACTCCGCTTTCGTATGTTACACAAACATGTCTGAACATCCATCCATCCATCCGTTTTCTGACCCGCTTAATCCCTCATGGGGTCGCGGGGGTTGCTGGTGCCTATGTCCCGATATAAAATAATTGTAGCCGTCCAGTGGTTTCATGGCTTTCATGCTCTCTTGTCTGTACTGGCCTGGCATGTTGATAAGGTAGCTGTATATGTTGCCGTACAGAACACTTGGCCAGCATTTCATAGACTCGCTCCATCCCTTCAGGCTTTTGCTGTGTGTATCTGGCAATCTGATACCATCAACCATCAACTTACTCTTAAAACGATCTTGTGATATGTTATCTAAAGAACAAAAATATGTTGAGAACTCATTGTTTCCTTTGTTTGCATCCGCCATTGTGTTCGCCTTTTGCCTACCAGTCTGGCGTGCATGCGCGAAAAACCCGGATTGAAACAATAACAATGAACTGGTCTATATAGACTCACAAAGATCACCGGTACATCAGAGGGGAATTTGTTATCATTAATTCTCAGACTGAGCATGCGCAAGAATGATTATTTGGTTCTTGAAGCACAGCCTCTGGCAGTCAGTAGGGATGAAATTGAACTGTTTGATTTAAAAGTCTGAGAACCAATGTCAATGGTAACATAATTACAAATAAAATGCCTCGAGTCATTTTTCATTTAAAAATAGAACATTTTGGTTGAGCCACTGTTAGACAGCAGTGATGCAGTTAAGGAGGGAATAACAAATATTACTTTGACCTGGCTTCAAGGAAAGATAAATTTGTAAATCATCCGCATAAAAATGAAAGGACAGCTGGTGTTGAGGTAAACCTGACCTAATAGGCAGCATATAAAGAGAAAAGAGAATAATTACATTACATTGCTTTGTCTGTCAAGTAGGAGGTAAACCACTGCAGAGCTGTGCCATGGATACCATGGTCTACATGAGACAGAAGAATAAATAGATCAACGGTATCAAAAGCAGCAGTGCGGTCTAACAAAACCAGAATAACAGGCACTTCATATCAACAGACACATTAATGTGCATCATTCACTGTTAACAAGTCAGACTCAGTGTTTTATTGTGACCTGAAGCCAGACTGATTCTCTTATTATTTTTATAATAATAATGTTTTTAAATAGCATTGTCTTCTAAGACGGATGCAGATATATGTTTGTTTTTTTTTTGTTGTTTTTAAAAAAAAAAACCTTGGACAGACAGGGCAAATGAGAATTGGGTCGGAAATTTTATAAAATTAAAGGCGCCAAGGTGTGTTTGTTTTTTAAGAAGGGGTCTAACCACAGGATGTTTAAAAGCAACTGGTCCAGCTCCTGAGCTAAGACAGGAGTTGATAAAAGACACGAGAACAGGACTAGCAATATTAAAAACATCTTTCAACAACTTAGTAGGACAAAAGTCAGGAGAGCAGTTAGTAAATTCCATGTGTTGCACAATCTCATGCAGAAACGAAAAAGAGCAACACAGTAGTGTGCAATGGTGGAAGTACCAGTAACCTGTCTGACAGATACCAGTATGTTCAATATATATGTTCAATATATATGTTCAATAGGAAGGTTTAATCTGACAAACAAGCCAATGGAAAGCATTTTATTAATTTGACTGGTAACTAGTGACATCTTTAAAGCAAACTACCCAACAATGATTAAGGTATATCAGTAGTGACTTGTTAATAGTGGACGATTGGGTGCAGCCCCTATTAAATTTACAGCAAAAAAGTGTAGACATGGCAAACTTAAATTACAAAATAAAAATAATTATTACATCTGTTCTGTCATAAAATATGTCTGACTTTTTAATTGTTAGCATTACAATTCCTTGTTGGGTATTTTTTTTTTTGTGTAATTAAATCCTAAAATCCTAATTTTAATGTACAGTGCTTATGTACTGTATGTTCTGACTCTTTTGGCTTCCATGTGACTTTATTCTGGTCTCTAATTGGTTACTTACATATTCTCCTCGGGGCACAGCGTGATTGTGATTGTCACTCAAACAGACAACAACAAGACAATAGTGCAGCAAAGGAAATTTGATCAGTTACTTACAAAATAAGATGTTCACTAGTTTAGAGAAAAAAAAAGTGGAAAAGGAACTTGGACTTAAAGGTATACTGTGCAACCGGTGTTGATTTTGCAGCGAGGCTCCCCACAGAGGGCGAAAGTTAAAGTGCACTGTCGTAAAGATGCACAGCTATTCTCCAGGGGTCCGTTCTTCATACGTCGCTAACTCAGTTAGCAGGATTTCATTGTTGACGATTTGGCATGATCTTGGATCGTTTGGTTCTTCGAAAGACATCCTGCACTTGTTGTCATAGCAACATGTGCGCCAGCTTAAGCCTGCTCCAGAGCAGGCTTATTTCATGTAAACAAGATTAGATCACGGCTGTATAAGCGGAGGAGATGGGAAGTCTGTCGTAGCCATGTCCATTTTTACGACTGCAACCTGTTGCGGAAGGTGCAAGAATAATTTGCAGAGTTTTTCGAATTAATCGCGTATTGCGCAATAGACAGGATCCTTTAGCGCAGCGCGACAGTGTAATTGTAGAGAGATTTTTCTTGGTGGCTGTTATAAACAGCACATCATTTAACAGTGGCTTTTAAAGAGGAAAACGTGATGTTGGAGCCATAAATCTAAAATATTTAAGTTATTTGTATGATAGTTTGCTTTTTATTTTTATCATATTCAGTAAGAAGAGTTGTTCGGGCCATTTTATTGTGAAGTTTAGTTTTACTTTGAAAGGCTTGCTTCCTGTCGAGCCGTATATTGTATTAGAAAAAAAAACTATGGATGGATTATCTAGACACGGAGTAATACAGTTTTACCGTGTAAACTGTGGATGACTTGGAAAAGGAAGATTTTCATTTTTTATGGATAAAGATTTTTTTTTTTTGTTAAAATTCCCAGTTTGCACATGTCCTTTACTTCCCGTCTCTAAGGAATGACACTGAAATTTGGTTCTCTTGACATAACAAGTGCCTTTTTAAAATAAAGTGTAATAATTAAAGGCTACCATTTTGTAGAATATTCTTGTATTTCACTTTTACTTGTCCCCATGTTCTAGTGGGTCCCGTGGAGGCTCTGATATAAAAGAACAAATAATATCAAATTATTAAAATGCAATGCTGTAGAAACATCTACCATGGACAGTATTTATGCATTAATTTGTCTGCTGCTTTTTGCCGGCCCTCTCTCCTGGCTTTAACAGATTTTGAGGTGTTTTAATTAATGACTCAAATTCGGCATAACCTTCCAAGCTCTTGTTCTGCTTGGGAGAAAAACTGTGGGCGTTCTTTGCTGAACAGTCAATGGCAGCGTTGCTGATCATTGTTTCTACTATCGATACATTTCCCCTTTTAAACAAACGCATGAACGCGCAGTTGTCTCAGATAACTCAATCCAGTGATACTAATCATAAACAACAGGTGTGTTTGAAGAACCCAATTAGCCAGATCATGATTAGCCGGATGAAGTCATCTTGGATGTCTCATTTGATCTTGGATGTTTTAAGCAACGTACGAAGAACGGACCCCTGATTTCTCCGTCAAGTCAGACGCGGTTGTTTTGAGCTTAGCAGACAGGCGAACGCAACGAAAAGTGGAAAAAACGGCAGTACAAACAATGACTAACACAGTGAAAGTATGAACATCAAGCTCATTGAGCTCTTTTCAGCATATATGCCTGGACTCCTGCGTCCCTCTTGATTACTTTTGTTTTTTTTTCCTTGTGTTTTGCCTTGGTACAATGAATTTGATTACATTTTTAAAAAGTAAACAGCGCATCAAAAAAATAAAGGAACAAAGATATAACCAAAATGAAAATTATAGTATAACTACCAGGTAAAATTCATTTGAAATAAATTACTGTTAACTGAAATCATGAAAATAGTAAATAATAAAGATGTTCAACAAAGCAACATTCGAAACATAAGTTTTCTTATTTGTTTTATCTGGTTTTACACAGATCACCTGCATGTCAGATGTTGTGTAAATTACAGTTGTTGTTTCTTGTAACTGATCTGGTGTGCATACTAAGTATAAATACGCTATTCAGCGAATACACTGCACAAAGATGGGGAAGCAAATAGTGCAAAGACCTTTCAAGACAACCATTTACAAGACCCGACGGAATGGGTCATTTTCTGTGGTGCAGCACAGTCAAACATCACAAGATGGGCAGCTGGAGATGAAACAGAAGGAGCTGTGATTCATGATTAACTTGTAAAATACAGAAGGATGCAGGCCCAGGTTGTGTTGTAAACAGAAAAAAAGCACTTACCCAAGGTGGACACTGCTTTGAAAGCCATTTCTCAGCATTATCGATTCATGCTCAGCCTGGTGAACTGAATTACATTCGATCCAATTTAGTTTCCCACCTTTTCTCCTCTGCAGGGTGGGAGCCTTATTTGCATGTCGCTGCTGTTCAAGCATGGTAGGCAAAGACAGGTAAACTGGGTAAAAAAGGTTCAATATGAGTACAAAGTCTATATCATGCATATATTCATGCAGCCCAGCAAATTTATACATCCACCCTGGGTGGGTGACGGTGACTTAGGGCGAAGAGTATTCGTCTTGAAATCTTAAAGTTGTGGGTTTAAATTCAGCTTCTTCTTGCCACATGTTCATGTGCCCCTGGGCAAGGCACTTAACCCCAGGTCGACATACAATCTACCTATTGGTGTATGAATGTGTGCGTGTTAGTGAGTGTGACTGCTTGAACATGACTCTGGTGAGTGGCTGTTATGATTAAAAAACAGCTATATAAATTTTGACCATATCCAATTTAAATCAGAAAAACATGCTTCAAACTGCAGCTGTTTTCATGTGTCCACTTAATTTACCTGTAGCATCTCATTTAGCAACTGCTGTTTGCTCTAAGATTCTTTGACTATCATTCACTCTGTGAGAAAGGGTTGCCGTGATAACCTTGCATGATACTTGAATTTAGACATTATTTGGTAAAGAGAATGCTCAGAGGCTAACACTTCCCAATTTGCACCAGTTATGTATGCAACTAACATGAAACAGAACTCCAGTACCATACATCACATTTAGGCACTGGTGATTGTCGGCTTTGGATTGTGTAATTGCACTGGTGATTTTAAAATGATGTTGCACCATCAGAATTGGCTTCTATAGAGTTGAATAAATCTGAGAAAGGCAGTGGTTTCTAACAGGACAGCAGGTTTATTAATGATTACCTTCAGCAGGTGCCTCATATTGTATCCTCTGACCTTTTCCACTGAAGAAAACAGTCAATGGACTACAACAGCGCCCAGTCAGATGTCCTTCCTCCTCCTCCGCCTCCTCCTCCTCAAACCCTCACAACTGTGTTGTTAGGCCAAACAGCCTTAAACTGGTGGGTTTAGGTTTTAGGCTGTTTGAGCAAAAGAATGACTTTCTTGAGTAAAGGAATTAGTTTAGTGACGCTATAATTTAGACATTTGCAGGCAGTTCCTTCTTTTTTTTCTGCTCTGTTAATTTAGCACTAGCTACGTAAGTCAAAAAAAACATTTTTGGAACTGATTATTGACCGTGACCAAAGCTCTTGCAATATTTTTGCCAAAAATAATTTTTGAATTCATTCTCCAGCAGAATCTCGAGAATGAACAAATAAATTCACGTTTCACTTTCTTTTTTTAACATGTCCTGTCTGGCAGTGTAGCATAAAGAATTGCTGTCTTAATGCAAAAAAGAAAGCCAAACAGATTTTACTTTCACAAGTGGAGCATTACTGCTTTCACCAAAGTGCTCTGCTTGATTTACTGTATTTTTCGGTCTATAAGGCGCGCTTAAAATCCTTATATTTTCTCCAAAATGTATGGTGTGCCTTATAATCCGATGTGCCTTATATATGATTACCGTTGTGTTTACTGACCGATTTTATGCGATAAAATGCGCTCAAAAATTTGTTAGAATGTGTAAGTGCGACTTTGGTAAGCAACAAAACGGGTCCGCTCAGTGGATATTCGGAGCATTACGGTACACTATGTCACTACCTGAGCTGTCTACAAGACTGCCTGACTGTAATGTCGAAACTACATGTGCATTCGTGTAAAGGCCCCCACATACTAAGGCATAGTTCAGTCCATGGAGGTCCGCGAGTACGCGAGGTGGACTCTGCGTGGACGCCGCGCATTCAGGTACGTGTCACACTATAAGCTTCTTGGAGGCAAGAAGCTGCTCCAAGCTGACGGTCCCAAGGATGTGCGGCATCACAGTCCTTCTCTGTTCTTACTGACAGGTGTGCAGTGAGAGCCTGCTGGAAAAGAAATAAGCTCTAGGTGCTCAGCTAGGAGAGAGCTGAGTACGTGGAGGGGCGGAATGATGTTACACACTTGGGAAGAATATTTTCGTGTGCCTTGTTATCCGTTGTGCCTTATTTGCGAATAAAGACACACATAGACACGTTAATTCTGTCATGTTCCATGTTTCTATGTAGTGTTTGCCTCACCTCCTCCTTCCGCAGGGTGTGACAGGCAGGTCTGATTTCCAGCTGTGCCTCCTCAGAAAATTGGCGAGGGTTTAAAGGAATAGCGGGATGCTGAAGCAGACGCCAGATGGTCAAGTCACGTCCTGTGGTAACCAGGCCCCAGCAGTTGCTCACTGAGCTTAGGTTGAGCTTAGGTTGAGCTTCAAGCAGCCCAAAGTCTCTGACTTTGTGTTCTTCCCGCAATTGCTTTTTTTGGATCGTTCCCTTGACCCGTGGTTCTTCCTTGACCGCACCTGAGCCGCATGCTGGAGCGAGTGGACTGCTCCGTCCCCTCTCCTCCGTCTGCACCCGCTCGCTGACGATTATCTGAAGGCTCCTCTGACCCGTCGCCTGCCTGTCCACCCTCCAACGTTTTCTCACTACCAGAACAGTAAGCAGCCGCACCTGAACTACCTGTCAATACCATCTGTCACCCGATCCTGATGAGCATTAACAACGCTTCCCTCTCCTAGTGCGGAACTGGACTCTCTCCCCCTGTGATCGTCTGCCTCCTATTATTTTTAATAAACCCTTTAATTGCTGCCTGCATCTGAGTCTTAGCACAAACCATGATAAATTCACGGTGCACCTTATAATCCAGTGTACTTTATGATCCAAAAAATACGGTATATATGCAAACAGCTTTATTAGATTTTATTCTGGGACTATTTAATGTTCAATGGACACAAAAACAGGAAGGCAGAAGAGAAAAAAGGAAGAGAAAAAGATGACACAAAATGATAAAAGGGAGAAAAGGTGACAAAAAGAAAGAACAAGATAACATCCTCAGTCTGCTTCCACACCTGCAAAGAGAGATAAAGAAAGAACAGCAAAACAAACCGATTGTATTACAGATACAAAAAACTAACAGCTTGATAATATCACGGACAAATACACAGTGCCGAAGCCGCAGCGACAAGCCCACAGCTCCCAGGGGCTGACAGAGGCCCAGGGCCCTGACAGAGACATTGGGCCCAGGCCCTGCAAAGCAGCTCACAGTAGTGAGTCAGCACACACCCGAGCACCCAGCCCCGGACACTGAGGACCACCAACGCACCACTGGGTCAAGGCGCCAACTAATGAATGGGAGCCAGACTCCACAACCCCAGGAGAGGGGGCTGTCCAAAACCCAATCTGACAAAAAGACAAACAGAAAAACCAGGTACACAGTTCCCACTCTAGTTCTCCCACATGGATACGCTCTTACCCACAGAAATAAAATAAAATTACAAAACGGGGATGTGGTACATAGTGTGTAGTGTGTCTGGGCTCTCCCTTAGAGATAGGGTGAGGAGCTCAGTCATCCGGGGACGACTCAGAGTAGAGCCGCTGCTCCTCCACGTCGAGAGGAGCCAGTTGAGGACACGCTGGAGGGACTATGTCTCTCGGCTGGCCTGGGGTTCACCCGGAGGAGCTGGCCCAAGTGGCTGTGGAGAGGGACACTGAAGCTACTGAAGCTGTTAAGCGGAAGACAATGGAAGGAGGGATGGGATGGATGCAGTACACACACTCACCTCACACATCCCATACTCCCAGGTCCAGGTACCAGCACCCCAGAGGGATATTCACCCTACAGACCAATGAGGGGAACCCCATAATCAGGATGGGGGGCACTATCAACCCCAACAGACCTCACAACCTGACCACCATACTCTGGCCCCAACCCTCCACCCCGATCCCAGCCCAGACAACCCAGGAGCCCATCCACCTGGAGATGGGGCCAAAATGAACCGAATGGACTCACCAACCAGAGCCTACCCCACTAACCCAGAGGCGCTGCCTCCCACACACCCTACCCTCCACCCTACCCCGTATTCCGGGAGGAGAGCAGAAGTGCCAGCCCCAGCCAACCTGTGGGACCCAGTGCCCATCCCAAACCCAGACCCCGACAAGGTGGCCCGCTCTTCTTCCTGGCCCCAAACTCTGGATGTCTTTTGAAGAATAGGGGTGCGAGAAAGACCCCAAGCCTGCCTCCACCTGTTCAAATGTCATGTTCTGGCATGCTGTTCCCAAGTGCATTTAAAACTGAGAGGGCCAAAAGGGATGGTGCAGCGCACCCTCCATCCCATAACTCTCAATGGTTAAATGCAAATGTGGGCAGAGGAAGCCATACACGCTTCCCTTTCTAGCACATTTCATTGTCAAACTGTACATCCATTCCCACATATACTATATCTTCTGATAACAAAATCAAACTAATCCTTTAAAAATGCCCGATTGTCTTTAAACCCAAATAAAAAGGAGATTTTATCTTACCTCTCTGTTATCTGGATGTACATTTTTATTATTACTGTTTCTTGTGCTCTTTGGTTTATAAAATATTTCATGGTGTGCCACTAGCCCTACTGATTCTGTCTTTGTTCCTGTTTGAAGATCATGACAGGCTATATAGCCTCAATCCTCCTTCTGGGAAAGCAGCAGGACATTCCTCAGATGGATACCCTTTAAAGGGCTTTGATTGAACACTGAAGCTTCTATTACTGTTTCTGTTATTCACTAAATCCATTGGAGCTTTGGCTAATTAAGATTTGCCAGTTGCGTCTACTATGTAAGTAAGCTTTATTTTTTTTTCCTTTTAAAAAATGCTAACCTAAATTAAATTATAAGTTTAATTCATTAAAAAAAACAATTGAATTTCTTTATTTGTTTTGTTACACTTTCTAGTAAGTTTTTTTAAATGATGATGGCTGAAAGAATAAATAAAAAATTGTTTGTTTTAATAAGAGAACAAACATTACTCAGCTTAAATGTGTGTGTGAAAATCTTGAGATGAAAAGCATGTTCCAGTGGACAGACCTCTTTATGATATATATATATATATATATATATATATATATATATATATATATATATATATATACTTATCTCTCAAGATACTAACAATTTTCACTGTGACCCTCAAAAATGTACACAGCTATTTTAAAATGGCAGGTTTTTGTTCATATAAACAGAATACAAAATTATTTATATTATCCCCAAAATTATTTATGAACATTTCCCATGCATAATTAATGTTTCCTGTAGATATTAAACTGAAAACAAGTAACTGTTAGGACATAAAAATGCACAACCTGAAAATAATATTTATTTATTTTGTATAACATTTTTCCGTTCAATTTCAGCATTTCCTCCTGTTTTGTAAAAGTTTCAGTATGCCACATCTTTCTTTTACCAAGATCTGGGATGCCACTCTACTCTTCCACATTTCATCCATTTTCGTACTCTGGGAAGACCAATCCAAAAACATGTGACACCAATTTGAATGCAATTACACTGAATTTAGATAAATTTCATTGAGCAATTTAGGATTCCTTTACTGACTCGGGAGAGCTCTTAAATGGACAGGCACCAAGTTCTTCTGTACCCATATGTCCTTTTCAGGTCCCTGAGGTCTTGCAACCAAGGCCCGCTGATGGTTTTCCATACTAAATAGAAAACAAATGGAGACAGAGCTTTCTGTTTAGTGGCTCCCAGACTCTGTAAGTCTTTTTGTTTGGATTTAAGACCGGTGGACTCTGTGATCTCTTTTTAAAAAAGAAACATGTATTTTTAAAGCTCCTCTTAATGAATTTCTCTTTTTTAGTTGTATGCATTGTTGGCTTCCGGGCTGTTGTAACAATTAATTGTGAAGCAATTTTTGATGTCTCAATCTGGAAAGGTGCTATAGATAAAGTTTTACTCCCTTTTTTTCCCCCCGGTGTCCTGTCTAGCAATGTGGCAATAAGAATTGTTGTCTTAATGCCAATCTGTCGAGTAAAAGCTCGACAGATTTTACTTTCACAAGTGGAGCAGTACGGCTTTTGCCATAGTGCTCTGCTTGATTTATGCATGTAAATAGTTTTATTATAATTCATGCAGAGAGTATTTCAAATTATGTGGATGGACGGACGGACTACAATGGGAAAGTAGGATAATAAAGGAGAACAAGAAGAGAAAAAAAAGAAACAAAAGAGGTGAGAGAAAGATGAAATAAAAGGGATAGAATGATAAAACGTCTTCGGTCTGCTTCATCCCCTGCAAAGAGAGATGTAAAAAGAACAGCACAACCAACAGATATAGTATAACAAATACAATAAAGTGATACCTTGATACCATTGCTGAATTATATGTATTATTTAATCTAACATGTATAATTTGATAGCTGAGAGAAAAAATAAAATAAATAAATTATGGGCTTTCTGTTTAGAAGTGAACACTGAGCACCTGGAACCCAGCACCATTAGGTTTTTGTGAGAGTGTACTTGTGTATGTAAAATTTATCCAAAAGAAAAATGCTCAATAATGGTTGTGAAGAACCAAAGATCCGCTTCCCCTAAGCACCGAGGCAGGCGCCGGGGGACCCATAACCCCAGACCCCCAAAGCAGGGCGACCAAGAGGGGCCAACACAGGAAATCTGTGAAGCTCTGGATTGTTTGATTGTTTGAGTTTCTGAATATATGCAATATATAAACAAATTATAGTTTTATTCAGAATAGAAAACAGATACTATTTTATTCATATTGTGTTAGCAACTGAAATATTAATACTGATAACAAGACAAAAGATGAGAGTCCAAGGAATGTCCAGGATGATGTTCTGTTATAATTTCCAGTCTGGTAAAGAGGTTTTCTGTGGTTTGTTTAAACTTAATTTGAGATTTGCCATTTGTTGAATCATTAAAAACAGTTATAAGTCTGTAATGATTGTACTTTGGGAACCCAATATTCTAGTCGGACACAGAGTTGTGCTTTTTAAAGATTTATTGACCATAATGTAGATACAGGCAGGCAGGACTGGCTGGAGATGGAGGGAATTGATAGAGACAGGTTGACCAGGTAATATTAGCACAGACAGGCAGATAACCAGATGATGATGCCAGAGACCGGCATACCAGGCAATGGCGGCAGAAACAGGCAGATTTCAGAAAAACAAAATCAACCCAAACAGGGCGAGCGAAGAGTTCAGGTGGGTGACCCGAAAGAGGTCCTAGATGCAGCAAGATCTCTGGATGTCGTGGCAAACTCTCTGGAGGCCATCTGCAACAGGGCTGGCCCCGAGCTGGGCAGCAGGCGTGACCTGGAGCTTAGCACCTGGAGTTCCCGTAGCATCCCTCCCAGCAGCTCTGGAAACGGGACCCCTCGTAGCAGCTCAGGAGATGGGATATCGCTCAGCAGTTCTGGCAAAGGAAACCATTGCAACAACTTAGTGTCCTTGTAATAATTGTGGGTCCCTGGATTCTTGGTATCTCGATAAGGCCCCCTTCCTCATATGAACAGGCTCTGAGGCACCCTTCCTGACGTGAACAGGCTCTATGGAGTGAATATTGATGACTTGAATATTTGTAGCGGACCCTCTGTGGCAGACTTCAGGACAGCTGGGAGGAGTGCAGGATGTGTTGACAGTAGCAGGCAATTAGGCAGACCCTGCTGGACATGGTGGAGATGAGCAAATGACCATCAGCAACAGGGAAGCAGGCAGGGAACTGAGAACCTCCTCCAGAACACGTGGACCCCAGCCTGAGGAAACGAAACCAGATGGAATCAATCCTGAGACAAAACCTGACCATGGTAGAGAGAAACAGGCAGATCTCCACCGGAAGAACAGCAGCATGACTGGCAGCCAGACGTTGACCCCTACGCCGGTGAGAGCGTGAGAAGCAGACCTCTCGCAGACTCCACACAGTCCTCCACAGACTCCCTGCAATGTAAACTGCCAACCAGTAGACACCAGCGGTGACAGAGGCTTGACAATGGAACAGGGGACATATTGATGATGAGAACAGCAGCAAGACAGCTTACCCCAGTTCCGCCTTGGACCAGAACTGAGAGGAGGGAATTGCTAGCCTGGATCCCTTGAGTGCTGTGCCAAAGACAGCCTCTGGAAAGTTCTTTAAATCCTCCACTGTACCAAACAGTGCCAAAGTGTTCATCATAACTGCTATGCCGGAGCGCTATGTGTGTATCGGCAACAGGTTCATGATGTCCAGAATGTACTGTAATGATTGTACTCTGGGAACCCGATATTCTAGCTGGACACGGAATTGTGCTTTTAGAAGATTTATGGGTTATAAAGTAGATACAGACAGGCAGGAGTGGCTGGACATGGCAGGAATTGATTGAGACAGATTGACCAGGTGATGAGGGCAGAGGCTGGCAGGTGATGACAGCTTACATAGGTTGACCAGGTGATGATGGCAGAACCAGGCGGATGTCCAAACTAACATAAACCCCACCTGTGGAGGTCAGGCCCTCACCCACCCCCAGACATATGCACATTTGTGGGCTGGCAGTGCTCCTCCTGTTTCTCCTTGCAAAAAGGCGGAGGTAGCGGTCCTGCTGCAGGGTTGTTGCCTTGCTATGGCTACCTCCACATCTCCTGATGTACTGGCCTGTCTCCTGATAGTGCCTCCATGCTCTGGATACTATGCTGACTGACACAACAAACCTTCTTGCCACAGCTCACAGTGATGTGCCATTCTGGATGAGCTGCGCTACCTGAGCCACCTGTGTGTGTTGTAGACCTTTCCTCATGCTACCACTAGAGTGAAAGCACCGCCAGCATTCAAAGGTGACCAAAACATCAGCCAGAAACCATGGGAACTGAGAAGTGGTCTGTGATCACCACCTGCAGAAGCACTCCTTTATTGGGTTTTTTTTTTGCTAATTGCCTCTAGTTTCTACCTGTTGTCTATTCCATTTGCACAACAGCATGTGAAGTTGATTGTCAATTGGTGTTGCTTCTTACGTGGACAGCTTGAATTCACAGAACTGACTTGGAGTTAGATTGTGTTGTTTAAGTGTTCCCTTTATTTTTTTGAGCAGTGTATATGTAGACCTAGTCCTAGGTGCAACGGCTTAGTGATATTGGGTGACAGCAGGTGACACTGATTATGGAGACTGGAGTTATGAATGTGAGATCAGCCAATCAGTCCAGAAACATAAAAACCCAAATTGTGACACATTCAGTAACATGCATTTCATATTTGATTTACCCATTATAAATCCAATTTCTTGTCTTATACAGCCACACATAACAACAAGGAAAAAAGCAGACAAAGGCAAAAACAGTTAAATGTGCATAGCCACGTTTTGACTTTTTTTTTAATTTATGTCAGTAAGTCACTCTGGATGCATACAAAGTTTTTATGAAAGATTATCACATCCTGCTGTCATAATAGTTATTGTTTTGGTGTTTTATGCTTTGTTGTTGCTCAATTTGTTACTAAATAAAGTCTTTTGTGTTTATTAATAATAACAACGGAGGTACGACACCGCGCTTGTGCAGCGGCGGATAATCCAGGAAGCAGCTAATGGCCATTAGTATCTCCCTGTGGAAACAATGAAGAAAGGTCCAGATCCAGTGAAAAAAATAATGCAAGGAATACAGAACGTTGGTGTTCACTGAAGTGAAGGCTAAAGCTGCCGAGGCTCAGATGTGACTGCAGAGTTTATTGACGTGAGTAAATTACTTTATTCACATTGTGATAATACTAATAGCAATGCACTTCTTAGCCTCTACAATCTTAAGTACAAACAACATTATAAATAGATCGATTGAGTGATCAATTGATGCTGTGTTCATGTTTTCGTTGATGAACGGGTAATGATTTTTTCCACGATGTTCCAATATCAGGTTCTTAGGCTTGCAATGGATTGGGTTTATTTAATTAATAATGGCTGGTCTTTGATCCTACCAAGCTTCTTTTTTACCGCAAGGCATTTCAGAAGAGACAGGCTCGCATTATTTAATTTTGATTTATTAATTGCTATATGGCTTTCTGATAGTTCTGCGGTACTGCCAGTAAATGGCACCACGTCTGTTTATGTATCTGCAAATTGCGCCCAATGAGGTGGGGGTTTTTTGGGCTCAAAATGGACTATCAAAATCTATCTGGACGGACGCTTGGAGTATATAGCCTTATTTTATCATAATCAATTGGATTATACATTTAAGATGGGTTGAATCTTTTCCAAGTATTCACTGTCTATTGGGAAGATTCACTGTATGTAGAGTATTACTTGTCTTGAAGGAAAGCTTGGCCCAATGCAGAGGAACAATTCCTGAAAAATATCCAGCTTTGGTTACTACCTTTGGTTAAGTAGCAGTAAAAGCTCTAAGTGGTTTAAGCTGTTCAACTTAGTTCCAAACTGGAAGGCCCAGAAAATGCTTTGTGAGCATTTATTATAAAGAGTAGCATAAACAGCCTAAAGAAAATACAGCATAAACCAAGAGACCTGCCTAAACCTTGCACTTAATGTAGCGGCTAGTATTTCTCAGCAACCCACCTATTGATCCGTTTTACAAATTAAATGACTATAAACGTAATCCAGGGAGTAGTTTTATCATGCTTAAATGTGAAATATTATCCCTTTCCGGGAAGAAACTACTAAGTTCTAAATGGCCCTGCTTTTGTCTCTAATTCCAACAAAGATTCAAACAGGAAAACATACTAGCCATGCCTCGATCTGTGTAAGGCTCAAGACAATTCTTTTTACAAACATGCTATTTTGAAAAAAAAATTGTTTTAATTCCATTTCTAGTCTTTTATATAATAAGGTATAATAAGGTTGTTAAATCATTAGGATTCTGAAAACTGAGTGTATGCAAATGTTTTGCGTGTTTCTGAAACAGCCACTGGCTTAAATATGATTGATAAATTTCCTCTGTGAAGGCAACGTAGCCCCACAGTGGCAAATATGGAAATAAGTGGAAAGGAAAACACAAATGTAAATTGGTGAAAGCAATAAGTGTAGCTTTAGATAAAACCCTGACTGCCTGCAACGGCAAGTGGCTCCGTGCACAGAATGCTGAACACAACTATCCCCTTGTAAACAAAGCTTCTGTTATTTAGTTTCAGTTGGCTTAATTAGAATGAATGAGGGGGGCTTGTGCAAAGAGAACATTTTTTTGTTGGTGGAGGAAGAGAGGACTTGGCCACAGTGGATGGAAAGCTGGACAGAGTGATAAAGTTACTAGCGGGTGGCATGGACCAATTGGACAATGACAAACAGAGCCGCCAGCCAAATATACAACCATAATGAATTTAGCAGAACAACATACATGTTAATGTCCACTCAAATAAAATTATTATGATTATGCTCCATATTTCATCCATGCACCAAGGAGATATGAAGTGTGTTTGGTGTGTGCTGCAGGCAGAAAAACATATGTCTCTCAGTGTGTTTGTGAAAGTGCTTTGTGTGTTTGTTCTTGCAAAATAATATTCAGCATTTAGGTCCTGCTGAAGCTCTTCCCCATATGCTTTCATAGCTTGATGGGAAGAATACCCTTTAGAATAAAGTTTAAAGCCAGTAGAATGCACTTTTTTTTATCCTGTTCTGTACTTATTATACACAGCTTTTACAGACAGCTTCAATTATTTTGAACTAAATGTGGGTGCACAGTTTTAGATTTAATGTGAATTTCCTCTTATCCACACTGTCAAAGTAATACACACACACACAAATATATAACTATGAACCCACTTTATTTGAATAGATCTGAATATAATATTTTAAAAAGCTCCCTTACTAATTTTGCAGAAAAACAACAAAATTTTAGTTCATTTACACTGGCTATTTTCCACACACAACCCTGGCATTTAACCATGGTTAAAATATTTTTAATAGTTTGAGGTGACAAAGCCTTATAGTTGACTGCTTTGCCATTCAAAAACCAAAAGGGACGTTTTGGATCATTGTCCTAACGGAAAACACTTTCCAGCCATTAAGTTATTAATCTGATTTGAAGCTAATAAATTTAGAGATGGTCCTCTTTTTAAATATCCCACCTAAACAGACATTTTTCATGATGTGACTTAAAACATCAGTGTTGCACATGCACACTGACCATGACTGAGTGCATGAGTTCAAATGAATTAATTCATGAGTGGAGCTCACACTTTTGAACTTAAAATCTTTTAACGGAACAATACTGATTTTGAAATGGAGAACGTGAAGGTAGCGCAGCTTCATTCAACATTGCTTCATTCTGGGGTGAATAAAATATTTTAACAGTTTTTTAGGTCATACTTTGTATACTTTATAAAAAGCTGCAGAATTTACCTTCAAAGTGTGCGCGCAGAGTCTGCTGAGTATCTCTGCCTATGTGGATGGCAAATATAGTTCAGTGCTGTGAGGACCTTTGCTGGTAATTTAAGTCTCCCTTCATTTTAAACTCGACTATGACACCTTTAACTTCATTGTAAAGATAAGGATACTAAATGAAGACTCAATCTCTAACCTTCAAAGATTGAACAAAGACTCGCAGAGAAGCTGTGGCTTTCAGGTTCAGTCATCCTGCAGGTTATAATTTGAAACTGCAACAGGAATGTGTTTGATTTACATGATGGAAGTTTTTGTCTGGTAATGGGCTAAAATACAGGTGAAGGGCTAAAAGAGGAACACTGTGATTGTTAAAACGCCCTTATAACTAAAATAACACACGGGTGACCTGAATTAAATTTTTAATTTATTGTTGTAGAGTTGTCAAAAAAGTACTTTTGTATAAGCAGACAGTGTGTAATCATTTAACCGTAAAATTATATGGTTAAAACAAACCACTTAGTGCACGGTTGCACAGGATTACTGCTCCTGTCTCATTCATAGAGGTCTCAGTCCTCGTCACAGCCATCCCGGCCCGTTGACGTTTGGTGCATGTCTTCCTCATATCTCAACTCTCAATGCCGTTTCCTGCCCATCCACTTTCAAATTAAGGCCACTAGTGCCACAAAAAAATAAACACTTTAAGCCTAAATTTAATGAGATCCATGCCAACAATGATACTGTATATCAGCTAAGTTTTCAAGGTTTCAGCTTATCTAGAGTAATATAGGGGGTTGAAATCTAGATTAAAAAGATTCACATTTTGTGCTGACACAGACCTCGACTGGAAAAATCTCTTAAACCTGGGAAAGAAATGAGGAAATAAAGTAAAAATAATTCAGTGTTTTTTAAACATACATCATAAAGCTCTTTTTTCAGTTTGTACTTGTTCACAATTTTCATTCTAGATTATTGATGTGAATTTCATAATATACAGTATTTAACTTAAAATTTGCTTTGTGTACCAAACAAGTTGTACAGTTAACATCAAAATTATCCATACATCTGGCAGACTTCTAATTGTTTTTCAAACAATAAAGATTGCTTTTGTTTCTTACAGGAAACAAAATACATCAAAGTCATAATTATACAAGGAAAAGGAGATATCATTTTTTGTAAATAAATACAGAAAAGGATACTTTAACTTATATTTTATTAGAAATGGCAACTTAAAAATTATGTATACCTGTTTCAATAATTCTAGGAAAACTCTTTGTATGCATCACAGAAAGCAACCCCTTCATGTAATTGCCAACAAGCTTTGTTGATGTATCTACGACTATTTCAGAAATGTATCTCCCTTCCCAGATTCTCCCAGATCCCAGTCAGAAATCAAGCTGAGCCACTCAGAAACATTACCATGACTTCTAGTGAGAAGAAACATGTTGGTGAAATTAAAAGATTACTTTTGACCTATATCTACCATGGGTATGAATAATCTTGGGCTGTATCTGTACTGTGAACAAAACCAGGGATAATTATGCATTTTATCATGTAGTTTGGAACAAGATCTGCTGGGTTTTTTTTCTTTCTTTCCCTAACCTATTTAAGCGTGAGCCCTGTTTTTGGGAGCTCGATCACTTTTTAAAATCTAAAAGGGCTTTGAGCCACAGTATTGCCTTGAGCGACAGGATTGCACTATATGAAATCATTGCATGTACAAATTCAAAGACACCAGGTAAGAAACAGCTCCACAGACCAATTACAGTGCACTTTATCAAATTTACTCTCCAGCAATCTTTTAGCACAAACTGTTTTTTTTTTCTTCTTGTTGGTTTATGTGTGTGTGTGTGTGTGTGTGTGTGTGTGTGTGTGTGTGTGTGTGTGTGTGTGTGTGTGTGTGTGTGTGTGTAGGGAAGGGGGGGGGGGGTTGTCAGTATTGAGAGGTATTGAAGTTTCTCCAGGAAAATAAACATCAATACTTCCACAAAACACACTTGACATGTGTTCACTATGACCACCACATGGACATTGTGGCAAAAACAAATATGTGATTTTAAAACATCCATCACTTCCGTGTACACTCATTGACATGACATATGGATGATGAGCGGCCCTGTAAACAGAGAGGAGGTGATAATCAACAATCTTGAGGGTCAAAATTGGAACTGGACCCCAATTAGGTTTGTGTCACTCTGAGTCTTGTCAGTCATTACACAACAGTTGATCGAGTATTTCTCGTTTAACGTTAAATACATCTGGTTGGAGATGCAAAGCACATTAAACCAATTGTGATTTTAATTTGCCTTTACTACGGACTGCCTCCCTTCATTAGTTAGATACATAAACGGCAACAAGAGAGAGTTTTCACTGTGATGTGTTCAAACATCAACAAGTCTCCGATATTGACTTTGTGTCACTACGACTTGGCCTTTTGTTTCGGTGGGGATGGCCTGTCAGTGCGATGGCAGTAGAACCACCGAGGATTTCTTGGAGGAAAGACGGCAAGGGAAAGGTCATGGTGAATAAAAGGCTTTTAATCCGAGTACCTTGTGTCATACGCGCTGGGAATATCAAAGTCATCCCATTACTAGTGAGGTCAGACCAGGGCAGCATCCTTGTTTGCCCACTCCTCTCAACTGTGTTTGGGACGCCTAAATGGCCAAGGTTGGTGATTCCTTGGAAAAGGTTACAACCATCTTCAATTTCTTTTTGTCTTAGTATCTACTTTTCTACATGGTTGTGTGTATGTGTGTGTATGTTGGAAACCTAAAATAAGGCAAAAACTGGGTTTCAATTAGTGAAAAGGCATTTTGAGGTTACATTTCTCACACAGAAAAAAGAAGATTGATAGAAATAATACATCTTGTTATTCTTTTCCACTATTAGAAAATAGGTGCATGTTGCTACACTAATCTTGTCAATCTCCCTAGTTCACTGTCTTACTTTTACAGCAGCAGTTTGTCATAATTGCGTTACAGTATTTGTGGAGCTTTATAATCATTTACTATTACTTTAAGTTTTTTTGTTTAAAACATATTTTTTGGAGTGTTGTCATTGTGTAATTATAGAATAACCATAAAGACCCCTGATCCCGTGAACCTTAAATAAGTGGATGCAAGTTTTGCAGATGTTTTGAAAATAATGTAAACAGCTAAATTAATGACTACATTTTTCTAACCAAGGTATTGAGCTCAATATTGAGCGCTCTGGTTAAATAACCTAAATTGAGTTTTTGTCTTACAGTACCAATGGCAGTGCAAACCTTTACTTTGGAAGTTCTGGCAGTCTAGGGGAAGGCTTACCGGTCCATTAAGTTCAAGGTGGAATCATGTTCTCCACAATACTGCCCCAGAACATCCATCATGTCATACTTCTGCAATGGTTCAGCTTCTGACAGCTTGTGATCCCAACATACAGTGTAGGTCCACACAGAAAAAGAGAGCAATGCAAAAGGAGGAGCATGCATCTGTATATTTATGTGCCAAATGCCAAATGTTACAGTGGTGGATTTATATAACATCTTTCACTACTCCTTCTTGTTTTTTTTCATATGTTTAAATGTAATTCATGTTAACTAGTATGATGAGGAGGTCAATCTGTGGAGTTAAAGGAGGGGGGGGGATTTAAAAATGCAGAAATGTTGCTAATGATGGCTCTTGGTAATTGAAAAAAAAAAAGCACTTTACATACTTTAAACAACATTAAATTGTATAAAACCATTGCATTTAGTATCTTCTTAATATCAACATAGGTAATTAACTAAACTGAGTTATTGATACGTTATGGAATCTGCATTGTCCTTAATTTGTCATGCTGTGCAACCCGGAGTGAAGAGTTAGAAAAATGACATATGGGAAGCAAAGGGCAAACAAAAAGTCTAGCTTTTCATGGTTGGTGTTTTGCTGGAACCAAACGCAGGCAGACCAGAGGCAGAGAGGGGAAGTGAAAAGTTTTAACAATGACAAATAAAGACTTACAATTTATGACAAGAAGAGAAATGGACAAGGAACCAGCATAAGTGTCATGGCAGCATCTAACAAAAGAAAACAAGAGACTTAAACACTGAGACAAAGGTGGAAAATCAAATTGGATCCAGGTGAGCTTAATCAGATGGAATTTAGAACTGCTGTGGCAGAGTTACAGCAGGGAGACCTAACCCTCATTCACACAGACCCTGTTGTCCGTAGGTTTTCTTTCCGTCAAAAAAATAAAAGGCATTCTGTTCAATGTGTTCATTCCCACCAGCTCTGTGGCGCTGCGGCAAGATGGAAAGTCCTTCTCCCTCGGCTGTCAGTAAAGAAGATCAAGTATATTTTTGCCAGATGACAGAACAAAAGGAGTACATTTCTAAAAAAAAACACAGATAAGGAAGTGAGACACTGGCAAATCTG
The DNA here is from genome assembly GCF_011125445.2 of Fundulus heteroclitus. Taxonomy (NCBI): domain Eukaryota; kingdom Metazoa; phylum Chordata; class Actinopteri; order Cyprinodontiformes; family Fundulidae; genus Fundulus; species Fundulus heteroclitus. The sequence continues at coordinate 17,613,536 of NC_046368.1, forward strand.
CAACATTCTAAAATTCAATTCAGTTTTATTTTATTTATATAGCGCCAATTCATGAAACATGTCATCTCAAGGCACTTTCCAAAATCAAATTCATTCAGATTATACAGATTGGTCAAAAAACTTTCCTATCTAAGGGAACCAGTTGATTGCATCAAGTCTTGACAAGCAGCATTCACTCCTCATGAAAGAGCATAGAGCAACAGGGACAGTCGTCTGTATTGTCCATGGCTTTGCAGCAATCCCTCATACTGAGCAAGCATGAAGCGACAGGGGGGGGGAAAAATTCTCCTTTAATAGGAAGGAAAACCTCCAGCAGAACCAGGCTCAGTATGAACGGTCATCTGCCTCGACCGACTGGGAGTTAGAGAAGTCAGAGCAGAGACACAACAAGAGAGACAAAAAAGCACAGAAGCACACATTGATCCATGAATCTGTTCTACGTTAGATGGTAATAACTAGATGCATGAACTGGATGCATAAACGGATCCTACACGTATCCGGTGTGGGTTGCCGCACGGAACATTATGCTAAACACAAAGGGATGAACTGAACTGACAAGACATGAGCTAAACAGAAAGAACAAAGAGGATTGAGCTCTATGGAAAACCCCAAATGACAATAATAAAGAACTCACTCAGATAAGATCAGAAATCTAACACAAATGAAAAACCAAACACCCATGGATGATCACATGGCTAGTCGCTGTTTGGTTTTTATGTGTCAATTTGCAACAACCTCTGTTGGGAAACCAAGTCTTGTGTCTTTCAACAAAGGAATCGAGTAATTATTTTTATGTGCCATAGTAGATCTACAAAATATTAACAATTTTTTGGGGGATTTTCAATGGAATTCATTGTATTTTTCATGAAGTATAAGCTGATGTGTCCAGTCTGAATAAACCATGAGTTTCCAGTGATTCTGCTATGCAGTAATATTGTCTGTTCATGTTAAAGAATTAGAGCCTATGTCACGATAAAAACAAACCATAAACCATCCAAAACAAAATCCTGACATTTCCTCCCTGTGCAGAAGTAAGATAGATTAAAGTGATTTATTTTCTTTATATTGTTGATTTCAAGCACAGAAAAAATGAGAAGTATAGAAACAATTAAACATTGGTGCAATAAGAAGGCTCTTGAGAAAAAAGGTTGAGGATAAAGAAAGTGGCGATGAAATGTGGTCTTAAATTATAGACTGCAAAGTGCCTATAAATGACTTGCAAGTTTAGACCTTTCCTGTAAAAACAGAAGCAATTAGGGTTCCCACTTTCTTTATAGCATAGTGTGCTCTGCAAGGCATGCTTTATTTGCTCCACAAGGTATTACTCATTATCTCAATTAATCTAAGCTGAAATACAACTCTTATGAAGACCTGTCTTTGAATATATATATATATATATATATATATATATATATATATATATATATATATATATATATATATATATATATATATATATATATGGCACAGCAAGACAAACCATGACATTTTAACACTAAATTTGATTTTGAAGAGTCCATGATGTCTGATTTGAAAACCGATGCAGATGATGAGCGCAGATATGACACGTAAGGCTTCGTGTTTTTTAAGGGGGTCATCTCTGCTTAAATCAAACACAGAAAAATACACAGCTCTCCTTCTGGCCATTCTGAAAGACTGGCCATGATTGTTCTTTTTACGTGCAGGATATTTGCTTTAGATAATATTAGCTGATTATAGTATTTGGGCTTCTGCACCAACTGAGTGATTGCTACTGAGTTGTGCTGTGGAAAAGCCTCCTTGTCTAAACGCAGTGGACAGATAAGGTGGGAAGTGGGAAAAGTATGGAATAGTTTCTTATCCATCCAATTGCCATCTTTGTCTTCTTGTATTTTTCATGAAGTATAAAGTTACAGATGGTGATAAGTCCCATAATCTAAGCTCGTCTGTTGAACCTTCTATAACTTTTTTTGCATGTAAGATACTGTAAGTAGCGATACCAAATGTAAACAATGTGAACATGGAAAGCATTTGTTTGTTATTAAAGTGGAGATAGGATATTTGTTGGTTTATATATTTATTTGAGAGCAGCTATTCCTGTCTGACTGAAGGTCGCCGACACCTTTAACACAACGCATTTTTGCAGTTCATCAAGTTCAGCTATGCTTGCCATCTCAGTGTAATAAAACGAAAGACAGTTGGTGTATCTTTAGTGTTTTTGCTAGGCTGAGACAGGTTTTGAAGTGCACATCTATTGTTTCAAATGTAGGTTACTTTAATGTGAAAGCATTGCATTACTAGCTGTGCATGGAATCCAATCTTTCTTTCTGATAAAAAAAATACTTTCATCCATCTTTACCTGATGTCATTCCCATTAAATCTTACATTCCTATTTTATCAAAGCGTTAGTGTCTCTTACATATATCCAAATTATTCTTTGATGTTAGGGCTTTGACGTAACCCAGGCAGCAATACTTGGTTGCAGAGGCAAACTTTTCTCCAGGAAAAATCAACTGAGTCAATGTTACACTAGGATCCAGGAAATCCGTCCACATCAACCCAGTCCTCCATCAAATTATTCCTGCTGGTCTACAAGGCTGTCAACCACTCTGGCCCAACCTTCCTCCTGGACCTTCTTTTTCCTCAATCTGCATCTTGGTCACTCAGATCTGGCACCCAGAAACTCCTCACTTTCCCCCATACTAGTCTATCAACCATGGGTGACCGTGCCTTCTCCTCCCTGAGGCCTCGGCTGTGGAATCAGCTGCCTGAGTCGGTCAACTTACAAAAGCAGCCTGAAGACTCATTTATTTCATGCTGCCTTCAACAAATAAGACTTCCCTTATGATGTCCTTGTTCTTACCTGTAATTGTTGGCCATATTTTTAATACTATTATTTTAGATTTATGTTTTTAATCTTGATTATTTTAGGATTTGTTATCTAGATTGTTTTAAACCTCGTTTATTGTAGAACTGTGAAACACTTTGAGAAGTTGCACAAAATTTTAAAGTGTGCTATACAAATAAAATGCATCATCGTCATTACTCAGTCAGTAGACTTGCCTTAAAGTGTAGAATAAAACATATCAACTGGCAATATGCATTTTCCATCCATCCAAATGTATAAAATGCAACAGTTGGGTTATTGGTTGTAGGCTTCAGTTGATATTCTTTGCGTGACTAATTCTTAAAGATGAACAAGAATTTGCAGGCCACTCCTGAATCCCAGGGTCTTAACCATCCGTGTCTCCAACGTGGGAAGGAGTAGGTCATGAAAAGTATTGTCCTCTCCCTGAAGAATGTCCAGGGCCACTGTAAATGATCTAATGACAATACGGTACTCCCTGCATAAATGTTGTCTCATCATATGTGCTTTTCTCATGCAAGTTTTTTTTTAATATCTCAAACTATGCTTGAATAGGATAAAGTGTGAAATATGTCTTTTTTTTCCTCTCCCTCCCCAAATGTCGCTCCTATCTTTCCACAGAGTTAAAGGCAGCACCCTATAGTAACCGCGTCAGGCGGGGTCCTCGGCAGCATGGCCTCAGTCAATCGTTCCCCCGAAATATTTGTGATGGATGTGATGGATGGTCGTACTGGAACTGTAATTTCCCTCTGGGATTATTAAAGTATTTCTGATTCTGATTCTGAAGAACTGATGTGCCCTTTTTGTCATGGCTGTCAACCCCAGCTTGGGGAAGATGGTCTTCAGTTCAATCAGAGAAATCTCACAGATTTGAGCCAGGGCGTCATAAAAGGAATTCCATCACATAGTTCAAGGGACTAACAGTTTCTTTGCAATAATGCCATCCACTGTCTGTGCAGCTACTTTTTTAATGACTGGTCTTGTTCCATAACCCTGTACACTGTATGGTACAGCTTTTGTATACTGCTTTTGTTTCTGGCCGTGACAGTAATCTCTTGTCAACATCATTACAAGAAACAAGCTTTAATGTATGTGATGCACATCTATGATGTTGCAGCGAAGTGAGCACCACACCAGCATCATCATCGTTGTCATTATCTTCACCAACACTGTTTTTTTAAGGCATTGTTAATGACACCTCATTGTCAATGTCATCCTCCTCAACTCGCCGCTACCTTTTGAAGTCTTGACAAAATTAGAGCCATTGCCTATGACAGCTAATGTTATTTTATGGGATTTTATGTATTGTGCCGTAGCATGAGTGAATGTTGTCAAACTCAACAGCAATATTATCACGAGTATGATGACCCTTGAATCCCCTGCATACCTGTGTGATTTCTCTCGCTCCATGCTGTGTGGATTTATCAAATGTACCGTTACACCAAGATAGCCTTTATTATGTGCAGTCCAGATGTTAGCAGATAAATGTCTAACTCCTCACATGTCTTTTCTAATTCAACAATCATTTTATCGTACTCTGCCTATACATTTGCAAAAAAAATCTGCATGGCTCGCCTACCCCCTCCTCTCGCTGGTGTCTTGGCAATGAGAGAAGTGACGAAATCTGACTCGACTTGGCAGCACATTCTTGATAACATACCTGGCTATCAGTCTGTTCGATTCAGTCTGTGTCACAGATGTTTGTGGAGAAGAGAAAACAAGCTTGGACTGCTTGGATAGCGTCTTCCCATCTCCTTTGTTCGCCAAGCTGAAGTTGGCCTCATCTGAGTTTGGGCTGCGCCTGCTGGCATTAACACTGTCGTTCTTGGCGGCTAGTTTTGTTGAAGCATGTGACATTGAGAGGTACTTCATGAGATTCAAATTGCTTACCACTGATCTGGAAAAGCACTTTTTTTCCAGGGCATATATTACATTTCAGATATTGATTCTTGCCTTTTCTCTCTTTGAGAGAAAAACAATGTCTGTATTTCCACTTCAAGAACTCTACCTTTGAATTATCTAGGTTCTCCATGACTGTGTCCCTGTCTGCCTTGATTATTTGTGCTCACTGTCTGTATTTGTTTGTCTGTAAATTGCTGCCCAAGTCTGCCTCTGGTTAGTTTACTGTGACTACTTTACTCTTCCTCAACCAATCTGCAGCACAATGTGATTGTTTTGCCACCCTAGCCCCTGGTAAGAAATCTTCACTTTGGTCACCAGACATCTTCAACTTTATCCAGTTTACTAGATCTAAAGCTACTTTAGATCTTGTGAAAAATTTAATGTATGATTCCAAGCAACTAGATTAAGTAGCAAGATAAAAATTGACACAAAGGGAATGAGAATCCATTTTTTGGTACTAAGCAGTATCTCCAGGATTCCATGGCACTTTTTAGTGATTGTTGCAACCTTAAATGTTGAACAGGTTTTGAAAACAAATGTTGCAATGGTTGTTTTTCTTTCTTTTATTGCAAAAACCACCTGAAAATAGTTTAAAATCTATATTTGAAATTAAAATTCTGATAGTCCAACATATATCCCTTACACTTTAAGTTGTAGCCTATTGTTTAAACACTAAAGGAAAATAAAATTACATTTCAAGTTCATAGAACTTGCAGTACAAAAACAATAACAGAACTTTTCTTCAGTGTCTTTGACAAATAACTCAGTATTTATTGAATAAAGTAATTCCTCATTACCATATAAACTTGGCAACAATAAACTTTTGAAACTGAACTGTTATGCTGACACAGACATAAATGCAATTCTGTTTTCTACATATTTCGAATACACATGCAAAATAGATCAAATCCAGCCAATAAAAATAAAGTGCTTAAAGAAAACAATTGTTTTAGATAGATGATGCTGATAACAGAGAAGTTGGGTTTTGAGTTAAGTACATAAAAAGGTTTTAAATAATGAAAGTAATTTAAAGTGGTGCAATTACAAATGTTCAAGTTCACAGTATTTTGCACCTGAGTACATATTCGCTTCCCGATGTGTTTTCTCTCAACTATGCGCAGTACAACCCAAAATTAATTCTCAGCCCTTCCGTTTCATTAACCAAAATATTTTGTAAACATCTTATTGATTTAAACTCTGTCTTCTGAGAATTCAGACAAAATCAAATAATGCAGGGGAAAAACATGTTAGCGTACAAACTGATTATGGTTCAGTGTCCCCTATGTCTTCAGCGGAATCTTCCTCTTCTTTATTCATTTCAAAAGTGCAACTGGTGAGTCCCTGATTTTGGAAGACCAAGGCTTTGAGATTGTCATTGGTAACTGATCTCCTACAACTGGACGGCACCAGCTTGTAGATGCCGTTGCTTTGGTTAGCATCTGTTTGGTTAATGATGCCGTCTTTGTATCATCCGGCCAAGATGCTCAACACAGGAAGTTTCTCCTGCAGCCCATCCCAGAAAACATCCAAATCTACCACTCCACAATATGAAGCTTTAAAAGGTATATAGCCACGTTATATGCTTATAAAAAGACAAAAAAATGTTTGATCATAAAAAAATAAGGTTATATACACCAAGTCTCAATCCTGATAATGTTTTGATGGTCCTTTTTATGGATAAAAATGGCCCCAGCACCAGGCACAATGACCACATGTAAACTGACGTGGCACCATCTACTGGCAGTATTGCAGAAGTATCATAATGTCGGTTTGCTTAACTAATAAAAAAGTGTTAAATAATGCCCAACCAAGCCTGACCCTCTGAAATGCCTCGCAGTGAAGCGGCAGCTCGTCGAGACCGAAGACCAACCGTTATTAATTAAATACACCAATCTACAGCAACTTTAAGAGCCTCATATCAGAAAATGTTCTCACTTCAGTCAACTCTACAGTCACATCCGAGCCTCGGCAGGTTTAACGTCTGCTTCAGTGAACGCCAACAGTCATGACTCAAATAATAACTCAAATTACAATTTTAAGCTGAATAAAAGCACTGTATCTGTGATTTTAAGATGGATAAGGTGGATTTTACAAGAGCAAGCTCATAAATTTTACATATTCAGACAAGCCAAAAAAAAAAGAGAGACATCGACATCATTGTAAATGTAACTTACTCTGTCATGAAACTTTAGCAAAGGCACATTTTTCCCCTTCATACTAGTACACATAATATCCAATACTGAGGTGCATCAGAAGCAACACACTCACTTCATAGCTATGACAGGACTTCATGTTTCAAAAATGTTTTTCAGTTCTTTTGGTGTAAAACATGTTTTATAGAACCACCAATATTCATGACCTGAAGTAAAACCGTATGGCTACAACTTAACATTGTTAAAACATTTTGATTTAACCTCCAGTCAACAAAACACAACTGATTCCTTTTTTTTATTATTTGGAAATTATGTCAACATAAGAAACTTGTGAAAAACTAAGTATATCACAATAAAATACGAGTGTATGTATATGTATGGAAGTGTATGTCTATTTAAATAGTAAATTATTAAATGGGCTCTACTTTGTTTTTACCATGACTCTATGTTAATTAAACAAGAAGTTGTAATGATACATAGAATGAGTATATGCCCGAGAGAGACTCTTAACAACCCAGCTTGATCTGGTACATCACAAAAACAGCAAAGCATTTAGAAAGGTTAGTCTACTTCAACAAAGCGGCAAAAAGCTTCTGGCAACACAACGAGAGTGTTACATGTGCCACAATCACCCTGGTTTCATGAAATCACTGGGAAGGCCAGCACTTGTTGCAATAGCTCCACTGTCATAAGCCCTACTCAACAGGAATTATAATTATTTCTTTTGTAATTATCTCTTTTTGCAGCTTGCCTCAGGTCTTGCATCTTAAATTAGGCAAGTGTGGATAGTACTGTTGGTGAAAATTCAAGATGACAGGTGTGCTATATCCAACAACTTTCAGTAACTGCACACATACAGTATGATTTAACACAAAGTGACAGTTAAATAAAAACAAATGAACTTCCTTTTGAAAAGCACTCAACAGCTAAATTTTTTTTTTCATGTGCACTTTTAAGGGTTTTCTAGATGTGCACATAGCACATTTATGGTGCTCTAATATCCAACTTTAGCATCCATCAAAGTTATCTTCTCAGAGGTATTACCATGAAGACACGAATAATCACATTACTGTATAATTATCATTTCTGCTTAGGGTGAGTAAGAAGTAATTGCCCTTTTGATGTCAGATGTTTAAGTTTTATGTTACTCCATTTAGTGACTAGCTACTCAGCCTAATGGCTGGACAATTATTCAATACCCACAAAAAATATTTGGGGCAAGTAATAAATCATTTGCACTTTGACAAATGTTTCTGAATTTCCTCCCATACTTACTAAAAGTCCACAAAAGTCTGCCACATTTCCTCTGACCTTAGCAACCCAGCCACTGCTCACTTTCCTGTCTCTCCTCCTTGGTGAAACCATCACTATAACTATCAGATTATTTGCCAATACTTCTAAGTGGGTCAGCATATACAGGCCATCCCAGATATATGGCACCTCTCAGATCAACCAATTGTCATCTGACAAGTTAGCCATTCTGTAAACCTCAAACACTGACTACTCTGCTGATTTACCCTCCGTTTACCGGTAGACTGAATAACACAAGAACCAGTTTAATCTTGATATAAATCCTTACTATACCAATCCTCTTATATCATCTTTCACTAGATTAATGCTTGGTTTTATTGCTAGAGTATCCTAAGTAGAGAGACAAAAGTCAGTTTATGTTTTTGTAATTATGTGGTCATATTCTCATTCAGGCAGCCAAATTTGTTCCGAAATCTGCATTTAACTGGATTTATTTTTTTCCATAACGAAATGTGCGTTCAAAATCCTGCAGTTGCATTGCTTTAAATTACAGCCAAGATATTGATTAACAGCCTTGAGAAATAATTTAATGCAGAAGCTATTTTGCATTTCTATGTAGCAGAATTTTCAAATATAAATGTAGAGAGGTGAGTTGTTCCGCTGTGAGGAAGGGAATGATGGCGAGTCAGAGCCCAGGCTTTCGGAGGACGTGTCTTCCATGTTGTGCTTGATTAATTGCACCACAGGCACACTCATCAAGGGTAATAAAATATGAAGGCATAAGTCAGACTGCATTCCATGTCTCTGACAGGCATTCATGTTTTCAGGTATAGGCTTCTCATGGCCAATCTAGAGGTGTACATTCTTGATCTTACTTTTATGGAACCTGAAAGATTAATGTTTTATGCCAAAACGACAGGGACTATTTCCCATATACTGTGGAGATTTAAGCTTTGTTTCTCTAAACCAAATTTCCGAATTTGATATTTCAAGCCTATATACAATATAAGTAGGTGTATATATATATATATATATATATATATATATATATATATATATATATATATACCTCGCATTTCACCAGTAGGTGAACCATCAAATTAGACGCATGTCAAGAACTCCCCAAGACCATGCAGCTCCCAGGAATACAACCACATTTATGATCCAGCAATTTGGAACAAAGTTTAAAAGAACTCTACTTAGAGGATCTTTTCTGTTGCTCCAAAACCACCAGCTTCTCAAAACTTAATAAGTTCTCATGGTGCATTTTTGACTCAGCAGTGTCCCCGCAGTTGCAAGGTTCTGAGTTTGATTTGAAGCTTTTTAAAGTATCTTTGGGCAAGACACTGAACCCCAAGTTAACTGCCAAACTGATCATTGGTGCATGAATGCAAGCGTGGATCTTTGAATGTGATTCACATTATAAAAGTGCCTCAGTTGCTCATTATGGCTAATTAACTTCAGACTATTATTTTTTTTTTTTTTCAAATTAAGGGGTATATAAAGTGAAGTTTTTTTTGTATCATTCAATTTAAAAACAAACTAATATTTTATTTATTCTTTTATTTGCTAATTCCCAATTTTGGGGAATATCTGGGCGATGAAGCAGTTATATTGCTTTGCTCTTCACATAGCACTGTTGAATAATTATAAATATAGCTAGTGGGCATGTTAGTTGTCTTAGGACTAAGCCGGAGCCAAATATGTAAATACGATATGGATCCAATTAATGTCTGTACACAAATATGCAACGTCGTCAAGTGCAGTGTGTAGACAGTGGAACAATGTGCTAATGAGAAAGTTGTTGCAGACCATAAGGCTCTATCCTTCTTTCTACATTCTAAGTAATTGGCAAGTTAACCAGGTTAGTTGATGTGAGAAGGATGATACATACACCCTTCACCTGTACACTTGAATTAATTTTCAGGCAGATTGGATAGATTGATTAATGTATTTATCGTCATTAGCATATATTGCTTTAAGAGCAAAAGATTGGGAAAAAGAGCAACTGTATTTAATGTCAGTTTCAATTTTGGTTTAAGTTTCTTAACACTTATGGTTTGATGTTAGTTAATAAAAACTTTGTTAATAATATTAGCCTCCATGCAATGTCTAGAGTTCTTTGCAATAATGCAGGTTTAAGTGTCTCTGTTTAGCTGAAATACCAAAATATTGTAGTGTATCTTGGATAGTCGCAGGCATTTCTATTTTCCACACTACATTTTTCAAATACTTTGAACTTTAAGATGTATCATTAGAACTAATAAAAAGTGAATAAATAAAAGTTTGCATTTACTGGTGGTTATTAAACATACAACTGAAGTGTACCAAGTTTTGTCATTTTGTCCTAAATACTAGATTCCACATCCTCCACTCCTGTACGTGTCCACACCGTTCCGGACCGCCTCCGTGAGTTTGTAAAAAGCAACGCCTACTTCATCAGTTACTCCATCTTGTTTCGCTCTGAGTTCCTTGCAGCTAGAGGAGAGCATGTGTGAGAGGAAAGAGTTCACATGATAAAAAAAGGGGATAATAAGGAGCCGGAAACAAAACAAACTTTTTATTCATACTTTCAACGGCATCTGAGAAGTTCTCTGTTGCTGGATATACATCAACTCAACGTATATTTGCTTCCATGTTGCTACAGGATTTAATGAAATGTAAGCCTTTCAGAATAAAATAAATATATTGATATAGCCTACATATATTAAATGACAAATCTGCTTCCTTGTTCCGTGAAAAAACAGTAGTTTGCATCCAAAATTTAAATAAAATGATCAACTTTATGAAGATATCTTAAAAAGATGTTTTAATTTGTAGTTACTTTGACAAACCAGAAGTTGTTGCCGTGCTTTTTCCTGTTTGATACAATTGCATATGTGGAGCCTGACCTGGCTGGAGACCGACAGACTAAAACGGAGCAGATAATTGGACGTGTTCCGTATTTTGAACAGCTTGTCTGCTTACGGTGATGTTTGGAGAAGTCACAGAGAATGTGGAACCCTTCTCATTAATTAAAATAACAACATAGTTGCTTTGGAGCAGGGGTCACCAACATGGTACCCACCCATTTAAGATGCTGCATGCTCCAAATGTTGAGCCAAGGCAGCTGACCAGAAAGCAAACCTATAAACCCACAAATGAAGCAAAGTTAAAAAAAGGAAAAAGCGTTTTGCAAGCATTGATGGTGTGTGAATTCAGTTTGATTAATACCTAGTGTACTTGAATACATCATCCATAATATGGTATCACTCAGCTGTTCTGGTGCTACTGACTGTGTTTGCTGTGAAATCCCATCCCCTCCTGGGCTTCTGTAAAAAAATATAATTATTTAATTATTTATATATCATTTGACCATAGCTGAGACCGTTTCTGTCTGCGCCCTTATCTTTATTCATACCATAAATTACAAATGGTATTATTTGTTTTATGAAGGCAAGAGGAGTTACCTAACAATAACCACATTATGTGACATAGCGTACGAAAATGTTATAAATATTTTAGGCACTTCATTTAAGTTCATTTTTGCAGACCTCTGTCTTTCTGTGTTTTAATTAAACTGGAGTAAAGTTCATTATAATTTCATCAACATCCATAATTCAAAAGAAAAAGACCTCAATACCAATTTGCATATGTGTGGTCTGAATAGTACAGTGAGAAAAGTGATTTAGTTATAGTTTTATGTATGTATATATATTTTAAATTTCACAAAACAAATTATTAAGTGGATTAACTGCCGGTTTTTATACAATTTTATATTTTTATTTTATCCCATTTGGTACAAATTAGAAATCACTTTTTAGCAAGTTGTTACATCTTCTCGTTTAATGATTGTTTATGTTTGACTGTTATAGCAGGAATCTAAGAGAATTGTAACTATACTGGATATGGGTTCCGACTTTATAACTCGAAGCAAAACAGCACCCATATACAACACGCCAGAAAATTATCTTCAAATACACAAAACAAAAATGCTGCATAGGATTATCCTCCACTGGAATAAGCACCCTGACAAAGAGGATGTTGCAATGGACCAGGGGATCCTGGGACTGTGCTGTAAGGGGTGATTAGTCAGCTAGAAACAAGCGAGTAGATGGAAAAACCAAAAATAGGTGGAGACATTGTACAAAAAAAGAGTAGAATAAATTAGTATTTATATATATTTATATATATAAATTAGTATAGTAAAATTGAATATAGGCAACAGACACTGGAATCAACAAAAAAAAATGTTACAAAAATACAGAAGAGATAAGGCTCTAACAAATAAGGAAAGAAGAATACAATAAAGTCAGCAACAAATGAAACATTTAACTGAAATTGGAGGTGGAAAACAAATGTAACAGACATTGTTTTAGCGGTTATTCTGTTATTCTGCTCATCAAAAGATTCTCATTGAAACCCATTCAAAGGAACAAGTTACATAACTACTTAAGTCAGTCGATACATGTAATATTTAGGAATAACGCTTTCCTGTGGTCATAGGCCAACCAAATATTATGGGAAATGTGTTTTTACAATCCAAGCGTTAGCTTAACAATTCAGTCATATTGTCGGATGGCTTTAACAAAAAAAAAAAAAAAAAAAAACAGAATCATATCTGTTCAGATGTGAATGCAGACAACCTACTTATTAGACATTGGTAGTGTTTTTTTTTTCTATCCTATATCAGTCTCTCTTTTTGTTTTCCTTTTACCGGTGTAAGTCGTTGAAAGAGTTTTAACTACACTGGAATCAAGTCATTTTTCACTCTTTATATTATGTAGTTCAGAGGTTTGATCCCTGTGTCGAAATGTCCCGGAACACGTTTTAATTGATTTATTGCCTCTAGTTTGTTCCTGACCTGTACATCACTCCTGATAAAAGCATCTGATAAGTACGAGACAGAAAACCAGGGCAAAATGCAAGCAAATACCTATCTGATCCCCTTTAGCATCTCAGTCACCATGATCATTTCTGGTCCTTGTTGTCTATTAACAGTACTACACCATCAGTACCTCCAATGATAGGAAATAATAATAAAATACCTGATGCAAGTAAAACTCATCACTCAACACTGTAACTAACAATATACAGTATTTGATCATTTCAGGTTTAAGTTCTCTGACCTGTTGTCAATTGTACCTTTATATCCCTCCTTTGCTGCATTACATAAGGTCCAGAATCTAGACCTATCTGTCAGTATATAACAGCGATCTCTACTAAACGCTCAGCACAAGTGCATTTGCTTAAGAGTCGAAGCGAAATGTGCTAACTGCTGTGAAAATCCATGTAAACAATTCTCCTGTTGTAATGTATCTCAGTGGCTGCTCTCTAAAAGACCTTCTAAATGATTGAGCCTTTTAGTGAAATCAGATTTAATCCTAATTGGATGACAGGCACAGTGTGGATTCCCCCAGGACAGCAATGTGCATACATGAGATTGATGAAATAACTGGAGGAAATTATATTAGAGTGTACAGTACTGAGAAGTAAATGCCCAAAAAATGCAGCTATGCAAGAGTTTAAAATGCTAAGGTTGTTCTTTGTCAAAGAGGTGCTGATTCCATGTTTGGAAATTGTTAGGGTGGGATGTGAGGTGTTGAGAGAAAGGAAATTGGGATACAGTACTTATGTGATTGTCTCCAGAACTATTTTTGTTCAGCAATACCGTTTGACATTTTATTTCTGACACCACTATTTTAATATAGAAAGAAATGGCAAATAACATTATAAATGTAATGTGTTAAATGTGTTTTAGGCCCCTCTCTGTGGTTTTATTTTTCCCTTTACATCTTTAAACTTCTATTGACATATTCCTAAATGTCATAACACTCAGTAGGTGACGGATTTCTGGAAAAACAAACTGTATAATCTTGCCATTTTCTACTTATGCCACAGCAACATGTGGTAATTACAAAGGCATTTGTGTATGTTTTTCTGTTTCTCTTTTTAATTTAACCACCTCCATAAGCTCCCCAAGCAGCACAGCGAAACGCAATAATTGCAGAAAATTTGCAGAATTGTCATAAAATGCATTCGAATAACCATCTTTATAGGTTAAATTATATATGATACATACAGATATTTCTTGTAGACTTTTACCATTATAAGAATTTTTTTAGCACAGAACAATGAACTTGATGTAGCAACATTAGTCAATGTTCTCATCATAGCAACATTAATCCATCCATTTCCTATACCCATTTGTCTTTGCGGTATTGCGAGGTAGCGGGTGTCTATCTTCAATGTCCATTGAACGAGACGCAGGATACACTCTGGATCAAGAGTCTATATTGTAATTAGTGTTGCGCTGATGCCATTTTTTGGCCACGATACCGATACCCGATACCTGGCTGTGCAGTATCGGCCGATACCGATACCATACCGATACCATCTGTTTGAAACTGATTTGTGTGTGTATATATGAAGAACTGCTTACTACTTGGGGTAGTAGAACTTTTTATTGCCTACCTGGAAGGGGTGACAATAGTTGAATAAACTTTTGGCCCTTAAATGCGAGAATAGTGCAACTGTCATGAACTTATTTAACATGTATAATAGTAGTCGGGAGAGAAAAGGCTGCGTTCAAGTGACATACAAACATCAAAAGGGTATCGGTGCCCTATTTGTTGGTACTTGCCGATACCGATACCACCATTTTAGTGCTGGATCTGGGCCCCGTCCGATACTGGTATCGGTATCGGCGCAACATTAATTGTAATCATAAAGAAATTTTAGTGAGAATAAGAATTCACATACAATAAGCAGACAGATAAAAGACATCACTGGAAAAAACCCAGAATGAGCTCAGAGGAGACCCTCAAAAATGCAAAAACACACTATAAAGAAGCTAAATTTAAAGTTAAACTGTACAGCAGAACATACTGTGCAATTATTAATAGATGAAGAATATTCAGATAAAAAAATAAATTGCTCAAGTTCAATATGCCAAACAGTACTACGTGAGAAGCTAAAAAGTGTGCAAATAGTCCTTAGCATCTGATAAAATTGGAATGTTCAAGTAAAAAAAAAAAGACAAATAGCAGCACGTTAACAGAATGATGTACAGTAAATAACTGTGCAATTCCATGAAAGTACCAGACAGAAACTCCCTGAAAAGCTAAAAAGTGAGCATATAAACATTAGCATGTGAAAGACAGTATAATAGTTCTGTACTGGATCGAGAACCTGTGGAACCAGCTACTCTCCTCTCCAGCTCCCATGCCACACTGTCACACTGGGAAACTGGACACTTTCAGTTTGGGCCCAAAAAAGTTTATGAGCAGCTGAGTCCATCACAGGACAACACAGAGACACAAGAGACACTTACAAATTCATACCTAAGGGGAATTTTGCCAGACCAATTAACCTAACTGGCATGTTTACTTGGGAGAACCTACACATTCATAGGGAGAACATGCATACTTCATGCAGAAAAACCCAGTCTGGGATTCAAATCATCAAAAGATGAGCAGATTTAAATTTTCACATTTAAAACACCAAATGGACACATCTAAGGTACTTTTGATGTTACAGAAAGTTCTTTATTAGGGAAGCGTGCCTAAAAAAGTTGGACCCTCTTTTTCCAAAAACTGTACATCCCAAGACCCTTCACCCCTCAAATCCAACCACCAATGAACTGTGTCTCTGGGACCACTCTAGGATATTTTCTGACTATATTGACGGCCCTGATGATTGGCTTGTGGTGTACTTGTATCTTTGGGGCTCTTCGTGCCTCCTGTGGTGATAGAATGTGTTTATAGAGGAGGATGAGAAGAATTTAACTGTAGTATCACTATTATCAACACATAGGACTATATGTCATTGAATCTGAATATGTGTATATGATTAAATTGCACTTGAATAAACTGGATTGATTTGATGATATTTTTTTATTGAACTTTTACATATAAATTGAAATTTTTCAGTCAGGGTTTGTTTTTAACCTTTCAAAGTCAAGGTTAAGTGGCTTATGTTACCCTGAGCCATCTCTATAGTTATGCTGCTATATCAGAGTGTATATCAGAGGACATCAGAGTGTATTTTCATTGCTTTTCATCATTTCAGCTTTTAACTTTTTGTAACTTTTGTCTTTTTTTCTTCATAGTTGGTACACCTGGTCTGGTGTTCTGTTAGGTGTGACATCATCCAGGGAAGACAGATAACCCGCTATTACCATCTAATGTAGAACAGATTACTGGATCAATGTGTGCTTCTGTGCTTGTTTGTCTCTCTTGTTGTGTCTCTGCTCTGTCTTCTCTAACCCGGTCAGTTGAGGCAGATGACCGTTCACACTGAGCCTGGTTCTGCTGGAGGTTTTGCCTTCCCGTTAATGGGAAGTTTTTCTTTCCACTGTCGCTTCATGTTTGCTCGGTATAAGGGATTCCTGAAAAGCCATGGACAATGCAGACAATTCTCCCTGTAGCTCTACGCTTCTTCAGGAGGAGCAAATGCTTCTTGTCGGGACTTTGATGCAATCAACTGGTTCCCTTATATAGGAAATCGTTTGACCAATCTGTATAATCTGACCCAATCTGTATAATCTGATTGGATTAGATTTTTTGGAAAGTGCCTTGAGATGACATGTTTCATGAATTGGTGCTATATACATAAAATTTTATTTAATTGAATCTGGCTTTGTGCTTACATAAAGTCCAAATTTTATGAATTATTTATATATATATATATATATATATATATATATATATATATATATATATATAAACAAACCCTGATACAGTGTCTACAGTACACAGAACACATGATCGCCATAGTTTGCTAAATCAGTGTCCATTTGTGTGAACTGAACTCTGAGAAAGTTCTTGTGAGAAGTGAACTTATAAAACAATGTAAACCCATACATTTCTGTGTTGTCCAATTCCATGAAGTTGTAAATAACATCCAGAATGTCCTCAGCTGCGTTCTTTAACCACCTCTAACTATCTCAGCCAATTTCAAGTAAAAGTGTTAATCAAGAAAAATGTTCCCTAATAGATTGGTATTAGAAGGTAAATGAGCAAGCAGTGGGATGAGAAAACTATAATTTGTTGTGGCACTAGGCAGAGAACCAAGTCAAAAGAGAAACAAAATCCAATACCAATAAAGTTCTAAGCAGTAAGCAATTACACATCAGCTTGATCACAAGACCTGTAGAGAAAATACACAGCAGCACCTTTTGGGTTACTTTCAGAGTGGGTTTCAAGGGGACATATGTAAATTCCACATTCATGTTTCCTTTTTTTTACTCTCAAGGAGTGCAGAGTTTTTTTTATTTAGTCTGTCTGGGTACTGCGTGGAAAAAAATTAGCAATTATGTCACAATATTTGCTGGGCCATGGACTTTCTGCTTACCAAATGTGCCAATCCTGCCTTTTTAACAAAAACAAAATCCACCACAATTTCAAGGATACCAAATCTACAAGTGTATATGTGAAAATATTTGGTTGTGGGTGTGATGATCCACACACAACAACCATTTCCCGACATACTACAAACATGGCAATGTAGTGGAATGCTATGCAACCTGGAGGGAGGCAGGGTGTGAAATACTTCACTTGCATTTAAAGAGACCACACTAAAAAGAGTTGCTATTAGATGCACCTCAGAACAGGGGTAAAAGAGGGGCTGTGAGGCATGGACCGCATTTCAAATTGGTCGGGCCCATCAGGCAGTACTCACAATACCACTACCCATCACATACGCACGAGCCCGCATACACATAAAACACCAGCATCCCCTTGATCATGCAACTGATTTGCGTCACATGACACAAGACAAGCCAATCCATTTTTAGACACCAGAATTTATTGCTTTCTCATAGGCTGTGGTCCCTGAGCATGATAAATGTGTCTGCCATGTTTGAAACTGCATCTTAAAGCATTATGGCCATTTTATATGTAAAAGGGTTGTAACAATAATAATAATAATAATAATAATAATACATTTACTTGTCTAAACATTTTTAAATGGGAATGTGACTGTTTACTATGGATTGAAAAATTATATTTATTTAACTTCAGTTCCCACTTTTTCAGTTAAAGGGTGATAAGTGAATGGGTTATCACTAACAGCTGAGGGCAGTTTTTGCTGACCACAACTGGTAAGCAAAAAGTTTTGGTTTGCATAGTTTTTTTGGTTTGCATAAGTTTTTTTTCCCCTTTGAGCAATAAAACCGTAGTTTAAAAAATGCCTTTTTTATTTAATGAGATTATCTTTATCCGATGATATGAAACATTTCAGTGGGACAAAATAAATCAGAAACAGAAGAAATATTTGAGGGGGCAAACACTTTTTACAGCCCTGTATATCCTAGACATGTGGCCTCCTAATTAAGTCCTCAAGTACTGGTGTGTGTTGTACACGTTTTCTTGGTTCATCACAGCTGAATCAAACGTTCATGATCAGATCTTTGTAGAATTTGCTGGCATGCCGAGTAAGTAATAACACCATTTGAATCCATTTGAACGGTTTTGGGGAAGGGAAACTTCAAAAACATCCAGCAATCCAGCACCTCTGTAGTGAAATTAAACACCACTGGCCTAGACAGATCACCAATATAAACACAGATACAAGGCAGCGCATGCTGATTTCATGCAAAATATATCTTGAATCTATATTTGCAGACTTGGAGAGCTCCTTCTGTGACAGACATCCTAGGTGCACAAAGGAGTGTTATCACAAATCCTTCCTCCCAGAGACTTTTAGACTTTATAGCCATAACTATTCCCAACAAACTCAGTGTTTACATCTCTGCTGTTTTTTTACACTGAAACAGGTATCTCTTAAAGGTGCCATGACATCACAGTATAAACCCTTTCATGTAGTTAATATTGCTACATATGTAACTGGCTCAAATAAAAATACAAAAACAGACCATAATATACCCCCAAAACATAAAAAAAAATGAAATTTGTTGTCATGGCCCATTTAATGCATAAGAAAACATTTTGAAAGGAGCATCAAGTTTGAAAAATTTTTTTTTTTTTTTTTACAGTCTTGATAATTCTTTATCAGAATTACAGTTATCAAACCCTTTCCATTATTGCTTACCAGCTTTTTGCATATTTCCACCACTGGTAGACAATTTACCTTGTGTGTCTTTGAGGTTTCTGACTGGTCCTTTCCAGTCAGAAGAAATACGTTGGTCAAATTAAAAGATTACTTTAAACCTTAACCTCCCACAGATATGAATATTATTTGACTTAGTTGTGTAACCATGTTTTATTGAACTGCCACGATGAACAGTTATTTGCTTGTAGAATAAGAGGATGTCAGACAATGAGTTCAAGATGAGAAAGCAAAAAAAACAACAAAAAAATGTTGTGCTGCTTTGCCTCTGATGTATTTTAGCCAAACGTCATCTTCAGAGGTGACTGGATTTTGAAGGAATGGGATTTGCTTGGGGCACACTGCACTGCCTATAAGTTAGAGGATTACCAAGGAACAGGCTGTGGATAGTCAGTGAGGTATGGGTAAGTATGTTGATACCTGCGAGAAAGTGAATGTCTGTGTGGGGGATGAAGGATTAGTACAGGGGCAGAGCCTGTGCACAGCCTTGAAGAGTGTAAACAACCTTGTGTGCAGCACAGAACCTCGGGGTGTGAAAGCCTGACTGAGAGAGTGCTTGCTGCAGGTAGCTTCACATGTAGTTTCCTGAATTCAACGAGCCCCTGAGGCTTTATCAGCCCTATGTCAGACTGGGGTTGCATATTTGTTGATCTGATTTTAAAAACCGAATTAAACACATGTGAATGATAGTCATAGTCAAATGTGTGCTGTCCATGCTGTCCAACAAAACTTTAATTTCTTCAACACCATATTGCAGTATGACTCTTTTAATAATATATCAGACAAAGCTCATTGTCTTGTTCTGTTTATAAACAATGCAACATCCCATATTACAGAAAACCAGATTAAAAGATGCACCCTCTGGTGGTAGCCTCCAGAACTCCTTTGTCGATGTAATAGGAGAATAAGGACATTTCCACGGTGCTGTTTATTGGGTAATATTGCCAGCTCTGAATGCACCTCCTTCAAAAAACAAAACAAGAATGGAGGTTTCTGTAAAAACAACATTTTATATAATTTAGGTAAGTGTAACACTATTTCATGACGAAAATTTGAAATATTTTTTATGAAAAGTATGTAATTTGAGCACAGGAAAGTTTCAATGTTTTAGTCATTTCAAAACCCTATTCTCTTTCCCACAAACATTGAACGTTTGTGGGTAATAGATGGAAATGTGAATGCGAGCAAGGTGGCCAAAAGAAGAATAAATTGAAATTCCAGTGAACTATTGTGTGAAACTTGTGAAAGAATGTCAAAAACATTTATCACAACTATATAGTTCAAAGGCAATGCTAGAGCCAGAAATGTTTAATTTCTGGCTTTGAAGAAAGTAATTAAAAAGGTATCTAAACGTATCTCTCATTCTCATAGGAAATATGAATAACTTTGTTTATCCTAACTAAACTAAAACAGAAAAAAAAGATTGATTTAATTTCAGACATTGATAACATAATAGCCAGTGTATGTAAATTTCTGATTTCAATTATATTCATATTGTGGCAATTATTTGTCCTAAAATTAACCAATACCTAAAAATCTTAAGAAGTTTTTACTGTTTTAATATGGAAAGCTATACTGAGAGTATTCATGCCAACGTCAAAATGCTAAGTTGTCTGAGTATTGGGTTTCTTTTTGTCCCGTGTGTCATTACTGTTTATCTGTTCTGTCATTTCAGTTTGTGGATCAGGTTTGTAGTTTATTCTTGCTCCTTGTACATTTTGGATTCTTTTTGCTAGATTTCTTCAGTGCCATTTTGTCTTCAATTCCTGTTCATTGCACCCCTCCTCTTAAGTCCTCTGTTTTTATTAGTATCAGTTGTTCCTCATCTTCACCTGATCACTGATACTTGTATCTGCCCAACCATTTTCCACACATCCCTCTGTTTTACAGGGGTCTAGTCATGTATGATGACTTCACACATTTCTACACCAGTAGCTCACTCTGGTTGAATACAAAGATTTTCCAATCAACTTATCATACCTCGTTGACTTATTAAATTTTATTTATGCGTTTTACACAGATTTTGCTCTGTTTTTTGGTAAAAACAAAAAAAAGCTCTTTTGTGTATATTTGCAATAACAAGACCATGTGACTGGAAGTACAATGTTGTGCCTCTTTCTTTTTATTATAGCTTTATTTAACCAGGCAAGGAACCTATTGAGATCGGGGCTTCTTTTACCAGGGTGACCTGAAAGCAACACGTAACAGTGGGTAAAACAAAGACAACAATAAAACAAACATTGGCAACATAAAATATGTATAAACATTTTAATTAAAATGCAAGAGTTGTAATTTCAGCAACAACCTAAAATTTTAAAACTGTAATAAGCTCACATTCGAAGCACAGGCAATGTTCAAAGTATTCCCGTTTTGATTTCTCAAGATAGAGCGGAGGGCTCTCATCGAAACAAGTTGTGACAGTTTCAGTTCAGCTTGGAGGGCATTCCAAGCAGAGGGCAGAAAAACTGAATGCTTTCTTTCCCTTTTCAGTCTGAACACGAGGTACAGAGACGTGCAAAATGTCCTTAGAATGTATGGCATAACGGCTATCAGTTCTCCAAAGAAAGGTGCAGAAATAAGTTGGAACCAGGTCAATAAAAGCCTTGTAAACCAGAATTATTCAGTGTGGCCTTCCATCCAAGGAAGGTATGGCAGCTTTAACATACAGCTCACAGTGATGAGTGAGGCAGCTACAACCAGTGATAAATCTGGTACAAATCCACGCAGCATATGAATGAGGCATCTTCTCAGAATCACTCCAATATGCCACGTCCAATTTGACATCGACATTATCGTGCGATGCAGCCCTCAACAACGCGTCTACGGGATGGAGCCAAGCGAGTCAGTAAGATCCAGCTGAGGTGCAAAAAGAAAGAGAGATGACCACGCCGAGCTGCCACTTTACTCTGAGGCACTGCAGCACAGTCTACTGGCTCTTATAGTAGCTGTGTCAATGGTCACCATCTTGCTTTCTGATAGTTCCACGGTACTGCTGGCAGATGGCACAACAACGTTTATGTCTGCCGATTGTGCCTGGTGCAAAACTCTTTTCAGGCTCAAAAATGACTTAGCAGGCTCTACCAGGACCAATGCCTTGTGTAGATTGTTTTATTCAAGAACAATATATGTTTTTGTGTTTTCTTTTTATGGTCAAATAGAAGATCCCTTGAAAGGGTAACTCACCCCGAATCAACTCTTTGTTTGCCAGTAAAGTGTTAACATGGTTGTCTTATACTACCGTCTACCAATTGTTTTGTCGTTAGTGTCTTGAGGGGACTGGTGTGAGACCATGGGGAAGTTGGTTTTGGGTTGGACATTAGATAATCACGCTCTGTAGCTTCAACAGCCAGCCAGCAGACAGAGAGCGGCAGCCCCATATCAGCCTCACTGTATCAGCTCAAACAGGAGGTAGACACTGCTGAAGCCGCGGAGCGCGAATGTCCACTATTCAACCTAGAACTAACCTCACTGCGGTTGCTCTCTGCCTTCCCTCGTACTGAAACCTGCCCGCAGTCAGAGCATAGAGAAGATCAACCATGCTTCGTATCCATATTACAAATGAATCATGATGCACAAAGCTGCCAGTGATCCTGCCTTGATTACAAAGCGGGAAATAAATATGATAATATATAACTGGACTGATCATGCGCTCCACTGCCTCAGCAGTGCCGGTTTCGGGCTTCACTGAGTCAGTGCCTTGAGCCAGAACTGACGAGGCTCAGCCCAGCTGGGCTCCACAAAACCTCCCTCAACCTCCGGGGACGAGGGGGGGGGGGGGTGAAAAATCCTCCCCCTCAAAAGACAGAACCATGACGTAACTACCTCTCCTCACTCTCCGTGATTCAATAAGGCAAATCAAGCTTACGGTTGCTCCCCCCCCCATGCTGAACACAGCGCCCTCCCCTCCCATTCCCACATATCCCCATCCACTTTGATGAAGTTTTCAAATTTCTCTGGGGTGGAAATATGCTTTTACCTGGCGGTGAGTTACACTTTAAGTTCCCTGGTTTCCACTACTTACCGCTGGTTTCTTCCGTTCTCTGCCTGATGTTTTATTGCTCTGCTCTGGATTCTGTTTAACTAACATTTTCTGTATTAACATGCCATTTGACCATCTGTTTGTGCTACCCATTGCGGTACCTATGACTACTTTTGTAAGTTTGTAATGTTAATATTAAAATGCCATTTTTGCCACTACCAGACTCTGTGCTTGGGTCCTTCTTCAACCATACTAACAATGTCTTTTCTAAACATATTGTACATTTCCTGTTCTAAAGTGGAATTGCCTCTAATTACCACCTACACCATATTATTTTTTCAAGTTATTCTAACTAAATGTAGTAAGTAGTTTACCTTGCAGTGTGTTCCTGAAAAGAGCAGTCCTGCTTTCTCAACAATGAAGCGGACAAGCTGCAATCTACAACGGTGAGGAGAAAAATCCCTGGTAACAATATTTTTCTGTTTCTGTTTGGAAATATATTCATGGAACTTGGAGCCTAGTACGACACTGACATGTGTTTCCTCATTTACATACAAACACAAAGACTTCATGAGGCCGTTACCCCCTCACACCTTGATTTTACAAGAAAAAGAACTGTGATGGCTGGTTTTGCCCCCAGGCTATTGTTGGATCCTTCATGCATACCCTAAATAACACTCTTCACAAGGCATACTTTTGCAGACAAGAACAGATTTGTACGCTGAGATGCAAACCATTGAGCATACACTGAGGCACAAACACAAACAATGTCTGTTTTTTTAGGCTGAGTGGTTCCATTGTGCTATTTTGGAGATAGAGACCTTCAATAAACACTTTGTGTGTGTCATGGCCCTATTCCTGACAAACACTGATGAATGAGTTTAAAAAAGAGTTAAACCACAAGGAATTGCAGAAAATGTTTCTACATGTGGAAAAAAACATGCTTTCACCATTTAGAACAAGAATATATATGATACATATACACACCTTGCTTCAGTTCATCCATAAAACTTACTGGTCATTTATTTATTTTGAGTTGAGAATGATTGTATAGATCTTATGCTACATCAGTTAATGTATTTTAGTCTTACACAGCTTAATATGTACATGCCACAAAACTTGGTATTTTAAATTTGTCAAAGCAAATCAAAACTCAAATTTATGTCACTACGTTTTCTTATAACTTAAAACGGCCCCTCAGTCAAATTGAAAATCTTGCTAAGCCATAAACAAACTAATCTGACCACATGCAATCAGTACAAACTGACTGTATATTCGTACCACTGGATTTTTTGAGTCCAGAGTCTAAACACTTGTGAGAATAATTACTAGGATTTCCTCAGACAAAGTTCATTCTTTTGTCTTGCAAACTATGTGGCTAGACCCATCGTTAAAAGACTGCCAAATTGATACGAATAGAGGGGGTTGGAGTGCACTAAGGACCGAAACTGTCTATGAAGGAACCTCACTTTAAGAATAGAATAATAGAATAGAAATACCCTTTACTGTCCCACAGTGTTGAAATTCAGGTTTAACCACAGTAAAGTGGCAAGCAAATGGGGAATTGCAGATTCACACAAAGGTAAAAAATATAAAAGCAAAAACTCAGAACAAGAAACTGTACAGTAGGGATAAATTTACAGTTATATGGGAAAATGCTGTACAGTTATTAAAAAATATCATACTCACAATAAAGAAAAGTGAAACTAACCCTAAATGAGGGATATTTTAAAAATGTTCAAAACATGCATGTATATTTCTGCATAAAAAAAACAAGAACAGACTAGTCTCAAGAAATAAAAAAATATATACATAAAATGTGCACCTACAGTTCACCAATGTACTTTTGCCAACTCAGTTTTTACCTTCGGTTTCTGATTATAACTGTCTTGTTTCATAGCTTCCTAAAGCAATATAGAAACGGGTTCTGTGTTACAATGTGGTGGGTTGCTTGTTGGGCTTCTTTTGAATTGGTTTTCGTGGAGCTGGTCGCTTGATTCTCTTGCAAGGTTTGGCAACACAGATCTAGCGTGGTAGTTTGTGAGGTTGGAACACGTGCCCTGTTCTAAGAATTCATCTTCCTAGGAATTTTCCTTTTGTTGCCTCACAACCTAGAATTAAAATGGTTTGTTTCAGAGTTTCCACTGCTTCATTTACAGACCACGTCACCAACTTTGTAGATATATTTTATTAATTGTGAAGCAAACAACAAATAGAACAAAATTACAACAAACTTCAGTGTGAATACCTGTTGGACTTTGACTTGGCCATTCCAATTCATTTATGTTTCCTCTTAAATCACTCAAGAGTTGCTTTAGCAGTATGCTTCAGGTCATTGTCTTTTAGGAAGGTGAACCTATGTCCGACTGTAATTCCAGTCAGACTGACAGGTTTTGCACTAGAAAATCCCTGTGTTTAGCACCATCCATATTTCCCTCAACTTGGGCTGGTTTCCCAGTCCTCACTGCTGGAAAAACAACTCCACAGCACGATGCTGCCACCACCACGTTTCACTGTGGGGATGGTGTTCTTGGGATGACGGGATGTGTTGGGTTTATGTTAAACATGGCCATTTTCCTGGTGGCTGAAAAGTTACATTTTAGTCTCATCTGATTAAAGCACTTTCTTCCACACATTTGGGGAGTCTCCCACCTGCCTTTTGGCAAACTCAAAACGTGCTTTCTTGTTTTTAACTCTAAGAATTTTTTTTTTTTCTGGCCTGTTTTGCATTAAGCCCAGCTCCATTGGGTGTATGGTTAATTGTGGTCCTATGGACAGATACTCCAGTCTCTGCTGTGGACCTCTACAGCTCATTCAGGGCCACCTTTGGTCTCTGTGCTGCCTCTCTGATAAATGCCCTTTTTGCCCAGTCTGTTAGTTTCGATGGGTGGCCCTCTCTCAGCAGGTTTGCTGTGGTACCATGGGAATTTGTGCCCTTTCCAGTACGTGGGGGCCCTGCTAGAACCGCTTGACTCCCCATTATGCAATAAGCACTTCAGTATATAGATGATCAGACTGCAGATCCATGAGTTCAAGCTGGACATCACTGGATACATTAACTACACCATCTCACAACAATTTTGAAGTCTACAAATGTTTTGTGAAAACTTGCCATACAGTGCCCCAAACATGGAAGAATACTTGTGGAGGTGATTAGCTAATAGTTTTGACTGCCTGCAGTGAGTGGCAATGTTAAACTCTAACTAGCTTGAAAAGAAAAAAACTTTCTCATGAAAGATGTCACCGAGCTGTACATTTTGTGTGCAAAGAGGCCCTTTCTTTGCAGCTTAGTATTTAGTACATTCATTAGGGAAGTCACATCTACAGCAAAGGCCAGATTTGCCATCCAGTGTGCGTCTGCTCTAGGATTTCCTTCTCTTTCTTTTCAAAAAACTTTTAAATCTCTGCTTCCAGGTCCCATCCTCTTTTAAGCACCTTGCTCAAGTTCACAGTGATCTTACAGTAATCTGATAATCTACCTCACTATTTCACTGTCACGCTCATCCAACAGTGAAACAAAGTATCTGTGATTCAGTGCTCTAGCCCTATCTAATAAATCAACTTTTTTAGTTACAGCATCAACAACATGGTTACTCTTTAGCACTGACTTGCACGTGTCCAAATAACCCTGGCTATGGCGAGGTCAGACAGTAAGAGATACGCCTCGAGGGATATTTGTAGTGAATGACAGCAAACCAACAGTTTCTTGAGTGACATCAGCGACTCATTAAAGAAACTGGCAGAAAATCTAAAGTTTGCCTGAGTTCTACAATGTTTGCACTGTCTGGCTGCTGCATTGAGCTTGATTATAGCTTAATGCTGATCATTGAGGTGTACACCAAAGCATCGTTATGACATGAATATGACTCACATACATCAATTAGGAAGTTTGTCCTCACACACACTTCGTGGAGCAGGCTACTTAAAATTTTTAACACGACTCCGGATGTTTTATAAACAAAGAAATACCTGGAAGTCAGGCATTGCACACGGAGCCTGCTCTTATTTTGCTCCAACACAACTATTATAATGAGAATAATTATTATTGTTGTAACCGTATAGTGGAATCCTAAATCGAGCAAGATTATGGCAATGTTAGTGCAGTCATAGCTCTCATCACAATTTTCCTCACTGAAACTGAGAGCCATGGTTTAGGGGAATTTTGCGTCTGAACATCATAAGGATGAGATCGTCTCAGGGGGCAGGCTTGGGACAGCTCGGGTGTGACTGCAAAATACCCGACGTGTCAGTCAGCTCCCCCTGCAAAGCTCCGGCTGCACAGATCACAGCAGAGTTAGAGCATGAAATGGCATCGGCAGCAACGTACGTTTCCTCCTGGTTTCCCTGTGTAACGCTGGGGCCAGTTAAAAATTCACTGGGCAAGCTAAACCCGTTAATAAGCCATCGCCGGCAGATCAGCAGGATCTGTGAAAACATGTTCCCTCTGCATTCATCTGTCGGCGATGTCCTCCAACAGTGCCATTGCTGCCATCTTTCCACATTATTACGCGCACCTTCAAGCAGGGCATGTGATTGTCTCCACCTTAGGAATCATCAAATCTGACTTGATAAATATATTAAGTTGATAATTGGACTGCACCACCAGCTACTGCTGGAGAGGGAGAATTTATGTTTTCTTCAATTAAAAACAGCTTCTTTGCTAGTAAGTGATTTTTGAATAATATTTACTGATCCTTCCCAGAAATCACAGCTCAGATATGTTGTATCAGTTACTGTTTCTGTGTTTTTATTGATGGTAGGAATGTTTTAAAGCTTATATTGTACATTTGACTTTACTGCTCTTATTAATCCCCGGTATGTCTTATGAAGTTTGTTGAGTCAAACATTGTATCATGCATACATGATGTTCAAGGTTATGCACTATATTGTCTAGAGTGAATAAAAAACATGAAAAATACATGCCTCTCAAATTTACTTTATTAAGATGATTTTAAAAACAAATAATTTCTGGAAACAAAAAACAAATATTTTATTATAGGTTCATTCCCTGAAAATTAAACCACTTTAAATGATAAAAGGGCGCCCGCTTGAGCTCAAAATATCACTGCAGAGTTGACAAAAAGTTGATGAACTGACAGTTCTGTCTAAATTCACTGTTGTGACAGATTCAAAGGTTATTTTAACCTGGCCAGCTTGCACATTCCCTATCATATCAAAATGTTTGCAAGTACTGCAAATAAAGGCAGGATGGTATACTGATAAAAGTGTGCTGAATATTCACCATGTATTCAAAATTCAGAATGGGCATCCCGACCACACCATCTGGAGATAAGACAATCAGCACAATACAATGTTGGGATGTCAATTTAGACAATTTGGTCTACTTTCTGTTCACAGAGGAGTTTAGAGGATAAAGGTCTAACAGGGTGAAACTGACTGCATTGAGACTGATATGTGATGTGACATACATAGGGTCAAATGAGTGGAATAAAAAGTCATATTTATACATTTTGAAAATTAAAAAAAATATGCATTTTCTGTCTTGTTTAGGAGTTGCCCCCCCCACCCAAAAAAAAAAAAAAAAACAAATCAGGCTATGGAAGCATTAAAAGAAAGACTGTCATACAAGACTTGGAAAAAAAAAAAGGCATTACAAACAAGTTAACCTCTAACAATATTGCACAAATTCTCAAGTGGCAATTTGTACTGGCCCTCTTTGTTTTGTCTCAACAACAATGTGAAAATCAAGCCATAAAAAGGAAATGCTCCTATGTATAAAGCAAAGAAATATGCTACACATATCCCATACCCTGTAGTTGGTTTGGAACATCTCTGAGAATCTAGCTGAGCAAGAATAAATAAAATGGAGTATTTTCATGAAGCCAATATTATGCGGTTTTGACATTAACTGTTTATTTTACTTACAAAGTAATGTTGAAAATAAGACTATATTCACTTCAGAAAAAGTTAAAATCAACAGAGCAATTAAAATAACTAATAAAATGTGACAATACATATACAAAGGGGACATAAAAATGTTAATATTAATTATGCTATAAAATCTGAATGGTCTGTTTTCAGAGGTGACTTAAATAGGGGATTAAAAGATACATTCAATAATTTTCCTGAAAAGCATATATACAGTATATATATATATATATATATATATATATCAAATCTGACTTATATATATATATATATATATATATATATATATATATATATATATATATATATATATATATATATATATATATACTATTCTGCCCTTCAGTTTTAGAAATGCTAATTAACTGGGATTATCAATTAATATTCAGTATTTTCACTATAGAATGCCTCGTCTGCTCTTCTGTATCCCCCTAAAATAATCTACATTGTAACAAAAAGGAGAACCTGTGGAACCAAAAACCTATAGTAAATGTGAGTGTTGGTCCTTGAAAAATGTTGAACATTTAAATAGGACAGAAAATTGGTCTACAGGAATGGCAGATTAACAAAACCCATATCAAGGTTGTGTCAGTTTTCAAAGTAAACTTTGAATGATGCATAAAAGTCTAAAGAAAAATGTAACTCCATAATTCTTACAAAACAGGAAGGACACTTGTGGACTGGCTATAGTCTGAATAAATGCAAAATGTATATGAGGGCGTTATTATAAGTATAAATTCTTGGTCTTTAAATCTGTACAGTAAAAATAAATCTACAAGGTTAACGGTTTAATGTAAATCCTGTTATAAGACTTCAATTCAACATATAAAGGTCTGTTCCACAGACATATAACGTGTACAACAAATTATTAGGGAATGGTGAAGAACTGGTGTCACTGCTGAGAATGGATTTTGTGCAAAGGAGAAGTACTGAAATTTAACATTAACACTCTATGGGAGGAAAGGCCACCTGGCAGACAAAGCTGGATGAGTGCAAATTACTAACATGTAAAAGTAGGATGCCTGGAAATCTAAGTGCAGTAATTTGGCAAATTCTTACAAATATACTATATCACTCAGCACTGAAAACAGGAACACACCTTAAAAAGTGCCACCCTGCATTAAAATAGTGATGCATTCATAGCTCATGTAAATAAAATAAAAAAATCAATGATAGTTCATGTTAAATTACTTCTTCCGTGAGAACTTTGATAGTTTTGTTAAATTACTAGTAAGTGTAGAACATCAAATCTAATCTGAGGTGAGGGAAAAACAATATGAAGACACTTTTTTATCCACTGGATAACGAGACAATGGCATCATAAGTTTTTATTTTGGCAGCTACAAGTGACCCACAGGGTCACGTCAGGGTGAAAGGTTAGATAGAAAGAAATTACAGTATATTAAAAAGGATGAAAAAACAATAACTTCACTAGAGAAATCTAGTTTTAGGTTTTACCTTAGCTCCAGACTTCTACTCAATAAGAGGTAGATATGAAACCATGATCCTTGAACTCCAAATTAATCAAACATCATAAAAGGAAGTATTCCATTGTTTATTTGGAAATGCCAACACACAGTACTTCAGCCCCCATGGTGTTGTTGAAGAATTTCTCTGGACTGACCTAGTTCAAAACCTAACATGTTTTGTTTCTTAAATAATTGTAAAAAAAAAAAAAAAAATCTTTTCATCTGTTTTTCAAAGATGTCTTTGGACCAGTTTGTCTCCTGGATAACTATTATTGTGCCCCCATCACGCAAGCACAATCCATTGGAAAGAATGTGATGAATTTCCTGTTAGCTCTCAGGGGGATATGGTTTGTTTTTCCTGTTGCTGGGAGTTCAATTCTCCTTTTTTTCTTGGCCTCTGTAGCATCCTGTCTGAGGAATTTGAATTTACAGAGAGGCTGCAAAGGAAAGCATGGAAAGCTAATATTAAAACTATGGTTACCCGTCCTTCATCCTTTTCCACATCTAACTACAAACCCTCAGATCCATTTTAGACATAGTATGTCAAATATTATCAGCTGTGGTTCTTAAACAACAAGTTAAACAGAGCAGGGTATGGAGAAATGTTTTGTTTTTAAGGACTGATGCAACAAAAAGCTCAAAACCCATCAGGATGACATAGAAGGGATGGTGTCCTTGCTAGTGTAACCCACAATGATCTCACACCATGCTGCTGGTCGGTGTGCTTTGGGTGCTTCCGATGCTTGCGTTTGCACTGCTATTCTCGGACGGTGATGGGTTGGACGAAACAAGCTGTCGCTTTGCTCTTAAACAGGCACATCCTGAAGAAAAGAGGACACAGGCTGATAAGAACCTGACCACAAGCAAAGTCACATGTAAAGAATAAGAAAACCTTGCAGCATAGATGCATTTCTTACCAGGACAACTGGCAGCAGTTGACCCCATGTCCAGTCCAGCTGGGTACCCTGAGTTAAACGCAAAGAGACCATGTTAAATCTGGTCATTAAACCGGTTGGGTCATTTGACAAGTAGAAACACAATATCCATTAAAGAGAAGAAATCAATAAAGAGAACAACAATGAAACTCAAGCATCGTGTTAAAAGAAGAAACGTTGACAAATATTGAATCAAATAAATAGTTATGTCATGATAAAAGTAATTCATATTATTATTTTTTCATCTCTAACGGTGCAGTAAATCATATTGCTGTCAGTCCAGCTTTAAAGGAGCCAATGATTTCTGAAAATCTTAGGTTTTCCTTTCAGTTTGTTCCAGAGATGAGGAGCGCAGAAACTAAGTTATGTTTCACTTGTATTGTTCCAGTCCTGGGAACACTGAGTGAACAGGTTTCTGATGACTGACTGTCTACATGGTTCAAACCAGACAAGAAACCCTGAAATGGGTTCAGACATAAGACCATTCAGTGCCTCAGATTTAAAATGTATCTTTTTTACAAACAAGAAACTGGTGCATTAATGTAAGGACTGGCTGGTGTGATATGATCCATTTTCAAGGTATTAGACAGGACTCTGCCAGCAGTATTCATGTGAGCAGCAACTGCGTGATGGATTTTTTATATTTATTCTTTGACAAAAACTGGTAGACATTAAGACATTTAGAATAATGAATAAGACATTATTCAAATTAATTTAATCCGCTGTAGATAAAAAAAACATGCACCAGCTTTTTTAGGGTCTTGTTTTGAAAGGTAAGTATTTATTGATTCATGGTAGGAGACTGATATAGTAAACCTTTTATGGTCAGCACATGTGATCTTTTTTGTTCAGTTTATAATTAGTAAACAACAAAAGAGAAAATGCATTTACCTGTCTTAATCTTGATAAACCACAGTGCTCCAATAAGTAACACGCCAATCAGGAACCCTCCAAAAGCAATCCCAAGAACACCTGACAGGCCAAAATCAAAGCATGGCTGGTCTGAAATGCAAGCAAAACAAACTTTTAGTTAAACAACAGCAACTGAATGTTAAACTGGATGACAAATTCTCAAGTCCATGAAATGCAGCTGTAAACATACAGCTTGGTAACGCAGATAAGCTGTACTGGCATAGCATTTTAAAAGACTATTCAGTTTATGAAGTACCATTTCTCAATAAATGTTATCTACAGAGAATTTATTTAATTTAAATCAATATTTTCAGAGCAATCCTGTTCTTTACAACTTTGCTCGAGCAAAGTTGTGTCTGATGCGATTCCCTCAACAAGGAGAAAATATTCTTAAATTTTACTTTTCCCAGAGTTCAAAAGCTCTTTGTCACACTGTTTTCTATCTTGTCATGTATGACATTGTTTAAGCAAATATTGGTTACATGGGTCTAAACATGAGAAATGTAAGGGATTTTGTGGAAAAATCAAGTCTTCTTGGAAGCCTGCATTTTGTTTCTGATACCCTTCCATTCTTTATCGCACAACTGAAATAGATGGGGTGGAATTCACAGTGTCCCGCTGCGTTATGACCAGATACATTACTATTCCATGATGTTCCCACCCTGTTTAGTTTTAGTTTTTTTCTTTCACGATAAAGCATCAAAAGACCAATGTTGCACCAATGCTGTGTGAGTGCCTCAGAGTGGTCAGAAAACTATTTGCCAAAATTAACATAAAGTAAACTTTGTTCTGTCAGTTTAATATTTTGCAATGATTAGGTAAGTAAAATTGGTCCTATATGTTGAAGGATATAAAGGAAGGCGATATGGAAGCGTTATTATGCTACGATATCAATTCCAAGCAGATACACAAAATCTGATTTTCTCTGGTGTACTATTTGTTTGAATTATGTTATAATATTTAGAAAATTTCTAACCATCCACAACCACCACTTTATTTTGAAGAGAAAGGAAAGATGTGTCATGGTCAGCTATATTTATCCATAAATCCTGATGAATCAAATTAATTACTTTGACAACAGGCATGTCTTGATGACATCAAAACCCGGGTGTCCTTAAATTCCCTGCTCATAAATTCTGACAAGACAGAAGTTGTAATCTTTGGACCAGAGTCCTCAAAAAAAAACTTCTTAATCAGTCACTTAATCTGGATGAAATTAAATTGGCCTCTGATGATAAAGTAAATTTAGTTATTTTTTTACCAAGACATGTCATTTAAATGCCATAATAAACCGGTTTCCAGGTTTTATTTTTTCACCTCTGGAATATTGCCAAAATTAGAAATATTTTGTCAGGAGTGACGCTGAATAACTAGTCAATGCATCTGTTACTTCAAGGCTGTTACTTCAATTCTTTACTACCAGGAAGTCCACAAAATGCAGTTCAAAGTCTTCAGCTGATCCCAAATGCTGCAGCAAGAGTTCTGATGAAAATTAACAAGAGGGATCATATTTCTCTTATTTTAGCTTCCCTTCATTGGCTCCCTGTTAAATCAAGAATAGAATTTTAAATTATCCTTCTCACGTATAAAGCCCTTAATAATCAATCTCCATCATATATCAGAGATCTGATTGTTCCATATGTTCCTAACAGAGCACTTTGCTCTCAGACTGCAGGTCTGCTGGTGGTTCCAAGAGTCTCTAAAAGTAGAATGGGAGGCAAATCCTTTAGCTATCAGGCTCCTCTCCTGTGGAACCAACTTCCAGTTTTGGTCCGTGAGGCAGACACCCTGTCTACTTTAAGACTAGGCTTAAAACTTTCCTTTTTGACAAAGCTTACAATTAGAGTTGTTTAGGTTACCCTGAATTATCTCTATAGTTATGCTGCTATAGGGTTAGGCTACTAGAGGACATCAGGGCCTATTTTTTCTCACTCTGCAGAGTTCTCCTACTGTTCTCTAATTTGCATTGTTTGTTGTTTTTTCAACTTTTAAGTTTTTGTTCTCTGTCATTTTATCTTCATAGTAGGTACATCTGGTCTGGCGTTCTGTTAACTGTGACATCATCCAGGGAAGACAGATCATCCCCTATTACCATATAACATTGAAAGGATTCCTGGATCAATGTGTGGTTCTGTGCTTTTTGTGTCTCTGCTCTGTCTTCTCTAACCCCCAGTCAATCTAGGCAGATGGCCGTTCATACTGAGCCAGATTCTGCTGGAGGCTTCCTCCAGTTAAAGGGGAGTTTTTCTCTCCACAGTCACTTAATGCATGCTCAGTATGAGGGATTACTTCAAAGTCAACAACAATGCAAACGACTGTCCACTGTGGGAGGCCATGGTCCTAAACCACAAAAAGGTGGACTGTCCCCTCTGGGTTGCGTTTTTGGTCTCTGCCTCAAGACCCCAATGCTAAATACTAATGCAAGCCAAATTGTCAAAAATTATTTACCCTTTTTCTTGCTCTTTACAGTTATTTATAACTCGATATTGTTCCGTCATTCAATACACATGAAAGTGCTTGTTGGCAATCCTCTTCAGAAACACTTTTTGTTATCCTGTGTAAAAATGGTCTTTTCATCCTGAAAGTAGTCAATATATTGTGTATTGAGAAAAAGGAGGTTAGAATAATCAATCTCTGTGGGAGCTGCAGGCCTGTAAAACTCTGACTAATCCCTGCCGTTCAGTCCAAAGGGAAGGGAAGTGTCAGAGGTTTGGTCCTGCCCTCATTTCTTGGTGTATCGCCTCATCTATTGGTTGTCCGACATGCCAATCATTCTGACGTGCTCATGTAACGGCAGTGCCCGTGCTCGTTCCGTGTTAGGTGACGCTTGCTGGCTCCGCATGCGCACTTCTAGTGTTTATGCAGCTGGTTAGCTTAGCAGTTAGCTTCAGTTGAACATGGCTGAAAGTTGCAAGAAGAAAACTGTGCACAAGTTTATGAGAAGAAGAGGAAAGCCTCAGTAGAAAGAAATAAGACCAGAGTGGATTTGATTAGATTTTTTCACACGATTTCCCTGAAGCACGGAAGAGCAGGTAAGACGGTCTTGTGTATGTGCAGTTATTCAAAAAGGTACTTGGGGAAACTTACAGAAAATTTGCGGACTCTAACTTTAAGTCTGTTGTGATTTCTCAAAAATATGGAACAGGTCAAGAGGTTTAGAAATACATCTTTAAACTCCTCGTAATTATTAAATAGCTCAATGTTTGGCATTCAAAACCACAGTGACCAAAGTCATGCAAGGAGAGAAGTAAATATAAATAATATTATATAATAAATAATATAAATAAATTTTTAACTGTTAAAGAATAGATCATGATTTGGAACTATTTGCTGTTTTGTTTATTTATATTTAAAGACTGGTGATGGTCATCTTCAATGAACTTTAAAGAAAGTTTAATCTTTAAGATTAAGCCTTTTGGAAATCAGGTGATCTTATGAGTACAATAGAACTAATGGAGTGAAAATAGTCAGTAGTTAATGAAGAAGAATTTAACGGAAGCAGTGCATCAAACATTAAAATAACCCTGCAAAGAAAAATAAAAAAAAAACATCTATCTACAAGCTGTACACTGGAAAAAACAGGGAAAACATACAGAACAGTTGCTACAGCTCAGCCCTTTGAACATATGCACTAGACAGGCATT
The DNA here is from genome assembly GCF_011125445.2 of Fundulus heteroclitus. NCBI lineage: Eukaryota > Metazoa > Chordata > Actinopteri > Cyprinodontiformes > Fundulidae > Fundulus > Fundulus heteroclitus. The sequence continues at coordinate 17,649,564 of NC_046368.1, forward strand.
ACAACTTTCCAGCTTTGTTCATTTCAGTATGATGAAACCCTGGCAGTATTCTCTTGAGGCAAACATAAATGCTGCCCTTCAATCAGAAATCCTCTTTAACATTTTCACCTCTATAAATGAACGATGAATGAATGGCTTTAATTTTTGTATAAAAGAAAAAGATCTTGGATGTTCTTGAATCCTTTTGTATTTCTATGAACTCCTTTTGACAAACATATGTTTATGTGTGTGACTGAGAGGAATCGATTGTAACATTCAAATTGGCAACAGCACCATGTAAGCTGTCAAAAATCTCCACCAAAGCAGGAACACTATGCTTGTTCTGTATTATTGTATAACAATTGAAGCAGTGTGCAAACAGATGTTTTTGTCTCTCTCTCTCTACTTGCCGTGATGCCAGTAGAGATTTTCTCCAAAGCAACCAGAACATTTCTAAGAAACTAATTGTCACCTGCACATGAGTTTCTCTCACCTGCCTCTGCACGCCTCCTGTTTCCTGCTGGAACAAGCTAAGCTAAGTTTTGTAACAGGATTCATATAACACAACTCACCTGCCTTGATATAGATTTCACGGGGTACACCTGGGACATAAACAGCTGTTTTCGTAGAAACGTGACACACACTTGGTGCATTTAAACTAGTGTGGAACATAAGCTTGAGTGCACCAGATGTTTACTTATCTTCATTAACAGATATTGTTATTCCAATAATAATTTCCCTCCAAAGCCACTTATAGATTATATCCCTCTATATTGCATATTTAACATTTGTATATCATTCACAAAGACTAAAGCTGCTGATCTGCAAATAAAAAAATACTAATAGTCATCCTTGAATTGCTTTCAAGACACTGAAACAGTGACATCTGGTGGCCTTTTATAGTGACTGCACTTCAATCTTGTCAAGCTACAAAGGAACATTCCTTGACCATGAATGGAAAAGAAACATCACAGCGTCTTGAGAAGGCCTTCCTCAGAGACCGTCCAATCATGGCTGCGCTAGTTTGTATAAGCGAGCCTTTGACAGCAAAGCTGAATAAACAGGAGCAGGAAACAGAAGCTGCAGTGCAGGTGGGGAGGTATGGAGGGATATCAGGCCTGCACCATGACTCCCTGCCCCTTGTATGTAAACGAGCAAACAGGAAGGATTGCTGAATAGAGCCTCAGTCCAGTTTGATAAAAGGTTGCAAAACAATTCTGCCTGCTAGTCATGCTTATTTATAATAGTTATTCTATCTTTTTTCATAATAAACTGAACTCCATATGGGGGCTCTTCAGACTAAGAAAGTTGGAAAGAAATACAGTCATATTACATGTTCAGTGAAATTTGATAACCAGGTTGACTGACTGCCTATGACCTCGGAGACAACAAGTCTGGAGCCAAACTGGTGCATCTGTGTGAAGTGAACGGTGGCACGTGGGGTTAGCAGTCGAAAGACGCTGATGTTACTCAGTTCATTCTGGAATATGGGCTTGTGTGACATTACACACCCACACAGCACTGAGTCGCTTCTGTTAGGATCTCTTTTACATTTAACAAGGTGCAGGAAATGTGGGATGTGGGCTCATGACTGCAGGGACAACTAAACTGACAAATTAAGTAACAAAGCAGATTGAGAGACAAGACGGGAAATAACAGAGCATGTATGAGTAGTTAAGCCAAATTTCGCAACAGCACAATGATTTAACATCCAAATTTCACTTTCCAAAAAAAGTGGCGCATACAACTGTAAGAAATTGTTTTTACAAACAAAATTAATGAGTTATAACATGTTTAGAGGGTCTAAAGCTAATCTTACATAATGGCTCCATTAATCGCTATCGGGTATCTCTAACAAAACTTGACTCCTGATACCTGTTGTTGGTTAACAACAGGTATCAAGATATGATGTGAAACTTCCTTAAGATATGCAGATACACATGCACAGATCAATTTTTCTTTTTTAACAATAACAACCTTTCTTATTTTGCATCGCTTGCAAAACTGTTCTATGTTTCAATATTATGCTGATGATCAAATGATGGGACCGAAGCATTTTCACCCAAACAGCAAAAGGTAGACAGAGAGGCTAACAATAGTGCTAGGCTAGCACTCAAGAAAACTGTGAAAAGAAGAGGAACAAGATCGAATTTTATTGCACGTTGCAGTTGTGTAAAGCCAGATGTTTTCATACACAAATCATAAAGCTGGGCATATTTCGGGTGATGTATCAGAACATTATAGTCGCCTTCTTAAACAAGTTGAAGAAGCAGATTGAGGCTGACAGAGACTTCTGTTGTGACAAAAAAAGTCAAGAAAAGGAGCAATCAAAGGAAAACAGGATTGATAACATCCAGAATTTTATTTGTGAAAAAGCTGCATTGCTGACGACATGTAGAGCACTACTTTATTGAACTGCTATTGAGTTTAAAATAAAAAATATGACATTTATGCTATTAACTTTAATTAAGTTTTGGGATAGGACTCTTTTGGAATAGGACTATTACCAGATACCTGTTTGTGTTAGGACATAAAATGTCCAAATTATGACATCTCTAACAGCTTTATTTCATGCTGTTCACTGTCTTTTTTAATCATCTGTACTGCTGTAGATATGTATGTAATAAATAAAAAAAACTCTACTTATTTCCCTCTTTTAGTGAAATACGTTGATCAGTCTTTCAGTAGCTCCAAGCTCATCTGTATAGTAATACTTTTTGGAAGCACAAAGGATTTTAATCCCTGCCTGCCACACATTCTCCTGAGGGTTGTTCCGTGTGACTGTGGCCACAAGGTCAGCCTGCAGACCTTCCTAAAGGACGATGCCCTGCCCTAAAATCACTCGCTGACTTCACTGAATATCCTGTATTCACTGCTATGACAACTGGCCAGGCAGCAGTCAGTGTGTGCTGTCAGAAATTATAAAAATGAAAATTAAAGCAGACAGCACAACTCTATCACTGACTGAATGGCTCACTAGCACGTAAGTCCTGGAGGCATGAAAGGTAATATCAAGGTTACGGTTATTTGTTTGAGGGTTTCACAAGTTCATTGTTTGAGATCTAACTATGAAACATTTTTCTTTGCAGATAAGATTTTATGAAAGTTAAATTCAGGGTAATTTTGAGAGAGAGAAATAAAAATTCACTCACCCTCTGGTTGGCATGACTGCATAACCTCCAGATTCTTCCTCACTTGTCCACCATGTACGCAGCTCTGTGGGTGATGTCAGAAAGAACAAATGAGCCAAGTAGACCAAGATTCACAAAATATTCCCACTATCTGTTGTTAGATTATGTATACATATGTACATAAGTTTATTATGTTTAGATAGATAGATAGATAGATAGATAGATAGATAGATAGATAGATAGATAGATAGATAGATAGATAGATAGATAGATAGATAGATAGATAGATAGATAGATAGATAGATAGATAGATAGATAGATAGATACTGATGTTTTATTACACTAGAACATCACTCTCTTAAAAAGAAATTAGGCCAAATCAACTGTCTTGTGCAAAACAAACAAAAATTTAAAAACTGGATGGAAGGGAACAAGACAGACATAAGATTATTTCCATGTTAAACATGATCACATTAATACCATTCAGTCAGCTAATTAGCTTGTGACCAGAATGAAATGATTGTCAACTGGATTGTTACTAACCAGTGACCAGCCAGACTAACCTCAATGTTAGCTATTTTCAGTACAATTAAAGTCAGAGGAAGCACAGAGATGTATGAAGACATGTTAAGACATGTCTGCATTTTATTCAGGCTATAAAAGACTAAATAAAGAGCAGATAACAGCAAGCCTAAATTATGAACAACAAACTTTCTCCGATTTAACATTTGGAGCTTTCAGTCTCAGTCTGTTAAAAAAATACTTGAGTTAATAATATTAACCATTTTGGAAATCTTATTTTTTTCTGATTTGCATTCTGTAGTAACTCTCTGTTTTCCAATACCACCTCTTTCACACATGTGGCCTATTCTATTAAAATAAATAATGAGTTTCAAAGAAGAAAGGCTGGATTTAAAAAAAAATAACATTTTCAGGGTGTTTCTTATACGTTAATATATCGTATCGGTTATGTCTTCTAAAAATCTGAATCTGCTAAAATCTACAGTATCTGGGCTGGAAAAGGTTTTACAAAAACCATGGATTAGAAATCAGTGAATAAAATTTTAATCGGCACATTTCTACTCTCCAGTCTCTCCTCTTACTCTCCAGTCTCAACATGCAAGTCTGACCCTGATTAAGTCATTTATAAGGTAAAACACAGATGGTCAGTATAAGAAATGAAACATTCATCAGCCTTGAGACTAAAAACATCTGATGAAAATCTTTGTTGGAATAAAATTCATTTAATGTCATTCTGGTTCAAGAATGGCTAGAACAATTAGAAAAAGATAGATACTATTTAGAAGGGCTCATAATCTTTTTTAATGAGAATGGGTCATAATCTGAAGGAAGTAATATCAGCCCCCCGCCCAAAAAAAAAACAGAAAAAAATGGAGTCATTGTGATGACATGGCGGCCAGAAACAGCAGCTTAGTTAGTACTTATTGATGATATGACAGAAACCAGAGACATCCTGGTGTGTGCATAGTGATTTACTGTCAGCCCGGATTCAGGCATGTGCTGCAAAATGTGATTGGACAGCACTTCATCCTGCTTGGACAATGACCCTAGACAAACTGTAAAAGCAAACTAGGGATGATATTAAAGGAAACAAAGTAGATAATTTTGCAGCAACTACCTCAATATTTCAGCCTTATATTTTCTGCATTTCATTTGCAAACTTAAAAAGCAAAAAGACCCAGAAAGACATAGCAGAATACTGAAGCTGTAAAAAAATAAATAAAAAGGCAAAGCAAATAAAAGAAGAATCCACCAGTGATTTCCATAGGTTCCACGCTTCAGGCAAAGGTTGCCTGTGAAGTATTTTCCTCAAAGTATGAAAAAAATGAACATTCATGGTTATGTTAATATTTTCAATAATATTTGAGGCACTAAAAAGAGTTCTATATATTATACATAGAATATGCCAAACACTTTAGATGTAAATATCGCTAAAGTGAAACTAAGAGTCTAAATTATTAGGTCATATTTTCTCAAATATTTAATTTGATAATCATGAATGATGTGCAGACTCGCAGGCTCCACTGTGTTGAGAGGGAAATCAATTAAATCATCTAGAAATGTGTTTATTGGAGTCCATAAACAGCTGTAAAATACCCACCTCTATGTGGCAGAGGTTAACAGAGCATTCTAGTTCCCACGTGGTGGAGGTTGCCTCTTGCAGCTCATCCAAGGAGAAGCTGAGTCGAGCGTTGTTGTGACAGGAGTCTACAGAGCAAGTCTCTGAAATAAATGGGAGTTCTTTCTTCACAGAACATGAGGTCTTGGAGCACACCGTGCAGCTAATCACCTTGAGGGTCAACACCATGCCCCCTAAAGTGTTTCCAGATATCTGATAGGAAAAGAAAGAGAAGAAGCAAAATAAACTGCAGGGAAGCAACACAACATCCAGTCGCATGGACAACAGAGGATTGAGGTGTTTTTAATGCTGCCAACAAAACTGTTGTCTGTTGTCTACCTAAAGAATAATCAGTAGGTAATCTCAAGCAAGTCTTTGCCATACCCAGTTGGTCTCATTTGATTGTAGGTGAACCTGCTAACAGAAAACCAACAACTATCTTTTGGTTTTCATATGAATATGTAGAAATGTATCTGCTGCCATTAAGAACATATCTATAGTGACACAGAGTTGTCATACCTATTGTTAAACTGTTATTGTATGCCTGTTGGGTATAGTCTTTTCTGGCTGGCTTCAGGTGGGGACCAGTAATGGTATATTTCTGACTGCTTAAGTTGTACATATAATTTAACATGCATACCAGTGGTGTTGCTTATACTTGGTTCTTAGAGACCTCCTCAGTAAATAGTTCTAGCACATGATTAGCAATGGCAACTGACCGCCGGGAATTTCGGTTTCCCCTACCACTAAAGACATTCTGGTTCAGGCTAAACCTCCATCTGATCTACAAAATTTTGTTGTATGTACCTTGTATGTATAATGTCAAATAAAAGCATCTTATCTTATCTATCAATAGCTGACGGCTAATGGTTGGTCCCACCACCATTTTACCGTCAAAACAGATCTCATGTTCACTTTTTCAGCACCAATTTTTCTACCAGTGTGATTCACTAACTATTGTGTTCAAGAATTTACCAGCATTGTAATGATGAGCAGGCTCATTGACACATTACAGATACACCAGCGAAGAATCACTTTATAATTTGAAAAGAAAAGACAAATATTTACACAAATACAATAGCATTGTATGTAGTGTTTTTTAAAGAGAGCTTTAGTCATGTGAAAAGCAATAGTACACCCAATTAAATATTATGTTACATAGAAAGTGCATATTGATGTCTTATACTATTATTTTTTCTTTTTAGAAATTTGATGTACACACACCTAAACAACAAAAATGTACCTTATTTTAATCAATATAGAAATGATATCAAAAATCTCAGTGTGATTGAGATCTGGGCTTTGAGTAGGCCCAGGACTTTTCATGTCTTTATTCTTCGCTGGTCCTTGGTGGATTTACTGGTCTGTTTTGGGTCATTGTCAGATTACAAGGGCCAGTTTTGCTTTGTGTTCTTTTAAGTCAGCAGGGGTTTTCGACACAGAGCTCTCCAATGGGTGCCATTTTCCCCCAGACTCTTTCTTACTGTTGGATCATGAACACTGACCATAACTGAGCTAAGTGGTCCAGAGTGCTTTAGACATGTTCTTTTGGGATGTTCTGGAGGAGTCCTCGATACACTCTTAAAGTAATTTTGGTATGCTGGCCACTTCAGGTAAAATTCACCTCTGTCCCATGTCTTCTCCATTTGTGGAAATCACTGTGGCTCACTACAGTCCAAAAGCCCGAAATGGCTTTGAAACCCTTCACAGGCTATTAGATGTTCATGACTTTGTTTATCATCTGTTAGATCTTGATTATGCAAGTCTAGCAGTAATCCAGCCGAATATGACTAGTGGTGCTTAACCAACAATATCATCTTATTCACAGTTAATACATTGTTTAAGAAGAATGGCAATTGCTTTTTCCACACAGGGCCAGGTTAGTTTGGATTTTTTTTATTTTTATAAATAACATCATTTGAAAACTGTGTTTTGTATTTATAGAGGTTATCTTTGTCTGACACTAAAATCAGTTTCCTGATGCAAAACTTTTAAAAGGACCAAAGCAAAGAAAATATGTAGGAGGGGAAACAGGGGAAATTGCGTAACATACACAACTGGACATTTTATGTGGTGAGTTGCTCAGCTGTTACAAAGTCACAACCTGCTGTGACATCATGTGGAGCGATGTCCAGCAGAGGGCCATGTCACATTCTAATGCTTTTCAATGACCGTTTTTTTTTTTTAAATTATCAAATTCTAGGGCTAAACAATTAGGTTGGTGCTTCGTTTAACAGCTTGGAAATCCATGCAGATATTCCTGATGTTTTGCTTGATGTGTGAGTGTATTTATAAAAGGCAAAGGCAAATGACATAGAAAAATAAAACATGGTATGCATGGGTAAATGTGGCTTGCCAAATAATGTGTTTCGAGTAGTCAGAAAAGTCGCAAATGGATTCTTACCTCTGCATATATCCTCTTGTTAGTATGCACTCTGGTTTGAGGGTCTAAGGGTAAGCGATAGTCTGGGGAGGTATACAGCTCCATCATCAGAGGCATCTGATTCGGGGCATCAGTTGTTATAGGAATCGTGTTTTTTTCCACGCCTGCTATGGCTGTAGGAGATGTTTCTAAAAACGAAACAAAAGCAACATTTACGATGTCTATCAATTGTTCCTAGCTTTGCGCATCTGCTTTCTGCATTCTTTAAAAGTTTATTTTGCTCTGATAAATAAAACAAACTAGAAGTTGTACCTGTTAAACTGTGTTGTTTTCCAATCACCAGGAATATGGTTGGTCCATTGTGTTGTATTTCATTGTAGCTTGTGAAGTAACTGACTCTAAAGTATTCCAAAGCCATTTTCTGCACATCCTCAGCCTTGTCACCTTTCAGTGTACTAGTATATGGTATTTCAAACCTAGTTTGGTTCACGGATAATTGGATGATGTTGTTAGACTATAGGAAAAGAAGGCAGATTTAAAATAATAATTATTAATAGAATAATGTCTTGCAGGCGCTGAATAATAAGAATTTCAGTAAACAAGGGGAAAAAAATCCACCAGCACAAACAATTTGATTGTTTTTCGGTCGTGTAGAGTGCCGACTTGTCTCAAAGAGACACAACTTTTTACTAGTAATAAATTACATTACACATAACATCTGTGTTGGTCTTTTCTTAAAGTAATACAAGTTACATGGAAACTTACGCCAAACCTCAAAGTGCTTGTCCTGAGGAAGGTCCATACAGTGCCCTGGGGGCCTCTCATGAACAGAGAAGTGTTCTGCGTTTTAACAAGCAGGGACACATTGCTGCCATACAAAAAAAAAAAGAGTATTGTAAAAAAAAACACAATTTGCCCAAAACTAAGAAATAATCATGTTCATTAAAAATATCATGGTTACCGAACAGCAGAATGTTCTGGGATGTTTATGACATGAATCTCATCATTGCTCTGTGGGTTTGGGGTGCAGGATTTGATCACATTTGAAACTATTTCAATCTTCAGAAAGGTCTTCTGTGAGATATCTTCATTGTCAAGTACACAATTCGAAGATCCTGGGTTGGTTCCTATAGAACAAAGCAAAAGTAAATAAATAAATAAATTGAAATTCAACAGCGATCATTGAAGGAAATTACACTCCACTGGATACAAATGCTCACAGCAAATGTATTGTACAAAGTAATGAGCAGGTCAGTGGTTACAACGGAGCATTACCAGCAAATCTATTTAAATTTGTAAGTGTCAAAGAGGTTACAGTATGTCAGATTTATTTTGCATTGAGATCTTAGTGAGAGCGATGCACAAGAAAAATACTTTAGACAAGGTGGTTCAGTTTGATCAGTCACTTGGCAACCTAAAGAAGGATAAAAATAAAGGGATTAAGCTTATTTCCCTTTAAATACCACAATAAAATGAAGAGCAAGAGCAGCCATTACAATTTCAGCAAAGAAAAAGCTTGTCTTTGGATCACACTATCTTAAGAAGGATTTATTTTTAAATAATTATGTTTACAAGGGGAAACCAGTGCTGCACCTGATGGTAATAACATGTCACAATGTCCTTGATTTCTCCCTTTTACTTGTCTATAGCAGTTCACTTTGATTCATAATGTTTTTGGGCACCCATCAATGGTCAGTTCTCCAAGGCCTCGCCTTTTAAAAGGCTGTTACTAATAAATTGTAACTGGCTCCTTGACTTTGTGTCTCTACTCTAATTAGAAATAACTGTGTTGGTTTGGAGAATCTGGGAATGTCTGCTTTTTGACAACTATTTTGAGACTAAATAGTATTTGCTTTATGTTGTTTGACGAGAAAGCATATTTTCCCAGAATGTAAAAGACGAGGAGACCAGCAGTCATTGGGTTAAAGGCAGGGTACAGTCTAACCAGGTCAACCAGTCCACCACAGGTCAACACAAAGTCAGACGGGACAAAGACCCAAGCATGCAATCATTTAAAAATGTATAGGAGGAAGCCAGAGTACCTGGAGAGCACTGATACATTCACAAGGGGAAAGTGCATCTCTATGCAAAAAGGCTCCTGCTAGGATTAATTCTGCAACCTATTTGCTGCAAGGCAACAATGCTGAACAAAAGCAGTACTGAGAAGATTATTTGGTGGTGGAAGAAGTGATTTAAGGATCTCCTTAATCTGATATCCATGTCCTTCATGAAGGAGGCAAAATTGGAGGTCTATAGGTAAGCTTTGGCTATTGGTATGGCGTAGTTGACTCACAGAAGGACTGGAATAACACCCAGGGATGGCAGACCTGGTTGTTGTTGTTTTTTTCCCAGGTAGAAATATATTGTATTTATTTGTTGCATTTTAAGGCTCTGCTGTGTGTTTTATTAATTTGTTTAATGTTAATTTTCATGCAAATTCTTAAATGTAATTTGTTTGTACTACTTGTGTATGCATCTGACTGATTTCTTGACAAAGCTGCAGAGACAAGGAATATGTCTATCTAAGCCTGAGCAAAGTTTAACAAAAATATTTCTCACCTTGTGCTTCTGTCAGTGTGATTTTCCTGAGATCTTGAACAGTAGAGAATGAAGTCACACCCCCAAATTTCTGCTTTGCCCAATTGATCAGCTCCTCGTTTTGATGGGGAAGATCTTCTGGGTAGATATTGTTGTGATCTGCCTTACCTACCATTGTAACTGTGGAACTATTCACCTGTAAAGCACAGCAAAAACACAGCAGTTAATTTATTTTAATCTAACTGCAACAACACTGAGGCGGATCAGTGTTTTCTCCTCATCATGTTTCCCTGTCATTCTTTGCCTCTCATTTTTCTTATCCTCCACCCAACCCTCCCTCCATTCTCTGAACAGAGCTCTGAAAAAAAAGAATGTTGTTATGGTTAAGTGTCCACGAGTCCAGTTGCACAACCCAGTTGGAGCCAAGGTCTTTCCTTTACTTCCTGAGTGGGGCCAGGAAATGGGACCTTTTTTAGCTTTGTGCGTCACCATAGTCGGCTGGAATCTGGCTCCAAACGAGGTATAAATATATACATCCATCTCATTGACTAGACACTGCCGTTTCCTTGTCTGGACCAATGGGAAATAATGAAGTTTACATGTTGTGGTTCATGGGTAAAAGAACAGCAGTATACGGTGTGAATAGTGTCTAAAATTGGCTTATTTCTCAAGAATGCTGAGAGCATTAATCAATCTCTTTCAACTAAACAATTAAAATTCTGAGTAGCTTTTCTTTTCTTTAAAGCTTAACATGCATAATGTGTATTAGATCAACAACCATTAGCCTCTCCAGTCTCTTATTCCACTGATATTTGGAGATGGGACTCAACATGCTAGACATGTTTATATCCCTCTTAGACAAAAATGAGGTAAAAATTAACAATATGCTAAAAGAAAACACCAGTGATGTTTAAAAATTATCCTGTAAGTGAGAAGGAAGTGCCTATTTTCCAAATTGCTAAAAATCACTATCCTGGCCTTTGAATGTGGGTTTGTGTGCATGCCTTTGTGGCACAAAGCAGAACAAATGGTGTAAGCCGAGTAAGCCAGAGGGAGTCATATCTCTTTCTACATGAATATTTGATTGACATAGGATCAAAAATAGTGTGGAGAGGAGCTGAAAACATTAAAAAGCAGGAGAGTCATCCACAACAGAAACAGGCGGATGGAGAAATCTTTAAAATGAGGACATGAAGAAAAAAGGTAAAAAGCTTAATGTCATGGGGAAAATTTAATCACATTAGTGTCAGTAATATTCTACATGCTACCAGAATTTTTGAAGGCAATAGCCAAAAAAAAAAAAAAAAAAAAAAAAGCACCGGTGTCTAATGGAAGTGACAGGAAAAACAGATTTTTCAATTATTTTCCATTAGTCATCAGCAATGTTTTGTACAGGTCCAGCTCCATGTGATAGAGAACATAAAAGCTGTTCTACTTACAGCAGATAAGTACAGGAGTCATTTCCCATGAAGAATGATTTGAGAATAACCCACTTTGACAACCACTGAACTGTTTTATACAGAAAAATGTGAGCCCTCACAGGTCTTCAGAAGAAACTGCCATGCTAATGCTTTTTTAAACAACCTCTTGGTCTTGGGAGGCCAAGAGGAGCCGTGACACAGAAGCGTGCTGTCAAGCTGTTGACGTAGGTTCTCAGATGCTGAACAGATGTTTATTCTCCTACGCTGCAATCTGCAGCAAAGCCCTATTATCCCCCAGTGATAGAGCTCATCCCGCAAAAACATCCTGCCGTCACTGTAAATGTTGTCCAGGCTCTTGAAAGGACATGATAGAGGATGTGGTACCAAGCTGCTGTCAGCATATCAGTAATTGTTGACATGCCTGGAAGCATGTCATAGCACTGACGGGACAGCTGTTATTTCACTTAATTTACTCATGTTTTTCACTTCAGGGCTCGATAAGGATGCTGAGATTTTTTTTTCTTCGTCTATCAGCTATCAGAGCTTCTTTAAACACATGAAGACAAAGTGCAAATGAGGACAAACTGGTTAAAACTTAAAGGGGGCATATCATGCTTTTTAGTTCTTCCTTTTTTACTTTGAAATCGTTCAGTTGTGGTCTATATAAAGTGGAACAGCGATGCTTTGGTCTCAATTCCTCGTTAATTTACCACCAAGCTCCCCCTTTTTATCACTCTTCTGAGGTTTGTCTGGGAGCATCTCGTTTTGTCGCTGTCTCTTTAAATCTAAGAGAGGCACGTCACCCCCCCCTCCCCCCTTCCAGGTCACAGAGCATTCAGATATTTTAGTAGTATGTTGTAGTACGGTATAATGAACAACCGATGACTTATCCACTTGTGGATTAGGCGTCCTTCAGCTTAGACTACAAACATGCTCTGAGAACTAAAAATGGCAGATTCACCGGGAGCTCCATGACCTACATTAGCAGTTCTGCACCAAATACATTATTGTTCAAAAAAGCATGAATTTTAAATGACAAGTTAGGACACAAGGTAAAAACTGTTGTTCTTTCTTAAACAATGTTCCTTTTTTACCTCAAAGAAGTGTGTTCTGACTGATAAAAAAAAAGGTTAGGACACCCTACCCTCTACTAATGTTAGCTGTTAATTAGCTGAAATAACTTTAGAAATAAACTTGCTGTTGCTATCTACCACTTGCAAACTGTATCAGGACGTACTTTATCTACAACAGAAGTTAGGGTTTTTAGAGACTTCTTTTAGCATGTTTGCCATTTGAGAGGGAATCAATGATGGGTGTCATAATTTATTTTTAATAAAAAATTTATTTTTTCATCCCAATTAAAAAAAGGTTTTAGGAGTTATGCTTTTTCTTTTAATTAGTTGATTCTTAGACTTTTTCATTAAATGTAAAATCAATATAAAATATGTCCAAATATGTTTGAAAAACAGGAAGTCTTACATAGGGTGTGCTAATTGTTGCACATGGCTGTATATATTTAAACGTTACCAGTCATTATCACACTAGAATTTACCAGCTCAACACTTTGTACGTTTTGCAGTATTAGTTCACTGTTTACGCCTCTATCTGATTAAAACCTTAGCAACTCAGTTCATATACCTTTTTTATCTGTGATCAGTGTATAAAAGTCTAAAACTCTCATTTATTGGTACATTAATTTTACAGTCAATACCATCATCCCCTGTCGTTATTGGCTACTTGTTAGTTTTATAGGGTGGGTAATAAAAGCACTAAAACAAAAACTGCTGCTCTCAGAGGAATCCATTGGGGAATATTCATAAAAAAAAATCAACATGGGTCTCTTCTTAAAAAAAAAAACTCAGTTTTGCACAGCTTGCAAAAGCATTCACATCTCTTTAACTTTTTCACACATTGTAACATCACAACCACAAAATTCAATGTATTTTTCTGGGATTTTATATGACAGACACACACACACACACACACACACACACACACACACACACACACACACACACACACACACACACACACACACAGAATAGTGCATAAGAAAGCATTTCAGTCCAACTTTTTGGTCCACATCCACAAAAAGCTATGTATGGCAGACAAAATGACACTGCTTAGCACCCTGAACACAAAATTCCCCCTACGTTGGTGGCAGCAACATTTTACAGAGATGCTTGTCTTCAGCAGGGGCAGGGAAACTGTTCAGACCCGATAGGTGGAGCTAAAAGGTTGAACTTGTTAAAAGTCGCAAAAGTCATGGGACTGAGGCACAGGTTCACCCAACAGTAATGACCCTAAACAAAAAGACAGAGCTACCGTAGAAGGATTTAGATCCAAGCATATTCATGTGTTAAAATGGCCCAATCAAACTGAGATGACAAGAGAGTTGCAGTTCAAAATGTATCTTTGTCCAATTTGACTGGGTTTAAACCTCTATGCAGGAAAAAAAATAACATTTTATTAAGATGTGCAAAGCTGGTAGAGAAGCATCACGTAATTTTGATCACATCAAAGCTGTATGGTGTATATATTAACAGAGTTCAGAAGTTTTCCCCTTTGGCACTTTTGTTCCTTAGTTGCATTAATTTCAAATGTTATTTAAATTATTGGTTACATTGTGGAATAAGTAATTTATGAAGTATTGTTGTGGTTGATGGGAAGCAATGGAAAATAAACTTTTTAAAACTTACCTCCAATGAGATTCAGCTATAACCACAGGGAAAAGGGAGTCCAAAGCTAAAGTTTTTAGTTTAATTTTCCTTCCACTTCACAATGATACACTGTTTTGTGTTGGTTTTATTACGTAAAATCCAAATAGAATGCAATATTTTTTTTTAATTGTATTAAGCTTCGGTAAGTTGGTTGACAAACGTAGTTAAATGAACTGAATGTGTGTGCTGAAACGTTAACAAACAGGAAACACAAACAGGAAGCACATACAGAAAAACGCAAAAGCACTACTCACATAAACTTTCACTTCTTTGCTGAGTGCGTGCGCAACATATGCCTTTTCTGAAGATGTCATGATAAGGATCGCTGGCTTTGAAATGTTCATTTCAAGGTGGAACATTCTGATCTGGGAAGATAAAAACAGAGTGACACATTTCAATTTATATTTGTAACCTCAAATGCATACATTTACTGCACATATTTAATGTTAAAATTGTAGAAGTACAAATTCAGCTCTGCTTTATGAGGTTTGCATCCATCTGAAAAATGTGCAGCTGGATGAGAAACGTAGGAGGTGGCACAGAGGTTAAGACAACAAACTTGTTTCTATCAAGTGAAAGATGCGAAGCACATTGACCTTCAAAGTTTCATTGCAAATATTTATTGCCAGTGGTAACCCAGGAAAGTTGGATTAAAATCTATCATAGGTTTCGTTTTGGCAAAGTCTGTCTTGAATCATACAAGCGAAGCATAAAAAAACATGTATTGACCTTAAGTATGCTATTTTTTATTAGTATAGTATTTTTGTTCTTGTGTTGTAAATTTTCCCTCACTGTATGTTCTCTTATTCTTATGCGTTGTCTGTTTTGTTCCAGATTTTCTTACCCTAGTGTCAATTTACAGGCTTCCATTTGCCTTTCAGTTTGCTGCTGGTACACCTACATGTCCCCTCTGTGTGATAATAGAAGACATCTCTCTTCTATTCTTCTGTAAAACAACTACCTATCCCTATCCATCCGTTCTCTCTACTCGCCTATCTCCAGCGGTCATTGGGCGAGAGGCGGGGTACAACCTGGACAGATCGCCAGGTTGTACCTGGCGATCTGTGCTTGTTGTGCACATTTTTATAACTTGCAGAGATGCTAAAAGGCACCACAGTAATTAGGTATTTTAATACAGAATTATGCACAAAAAAGATTAGATATGTAAGATATCAGAAAATTGTGTCCAATTATTTAATGAACTGTAACTGTTGTTTTTATGAAGAGAACACTTCTCCCTCATTTGCAAACCTCCCCATCTGCCCTTAAATTACCAGACATCAAGTTGACAGCGTTGAGGGGAGGTATTGTGCTCACTACGCCAAGTTTAAAAATATCCCCCAACTGCAGTTTAATTCGGTAAAAGTTTGATTCCCTCTCTTTGCGACTACAAATCAGTGATGGTTTTGACAATCCCTCCTGGTTTTTCGCCGCTGAGCTCTGAAATGTCACCACATGCTTCTCTGCTGAAAAAGCACTGCCAGTCATTTGAGAAGGGCATATATTTGGTGGAGGTATGTAAGCGTTCTTTCCTGTCCCCTTTTGTATTGACGCAGACGCCGATGAGGTAATGCAGCTTTGCTCTGTTGTTACGCTTCTGTACTGCGCAGAGGGTAAAAAGGTAATTATTTTCCCTGTTGTGCAATGAGGTGTAATTTTTATAATTCATGTAATATGTAGCTGATGCATTGGCACAATGGGAGCATTTGCTGGAACCTTCTGTGTTTTCACTATGATTTCAAATATTTCAAGCAGTCCTCCCATATATGTCTAATCTCATCGAAATTGGGCAGAATATAAAACCCCTTAACATAATTTACCACATAATGTAATGTCTCATCAGCTATATTTTATCCATTGTAACATAATGGTGATGTGATTTGCTAATCACCACCACCGTCACTCTATGAATCAGCCTTAATTACTATGCTCCGCATGTGCGTGGTGCAAAGCTGGAACTGCTGAATGGTATGGATGCAAATGGTGCTGAGTGGTGTCTGAATATTAAATTGGAGTTTAGAGATATATGTTTCCAATCTGACTTAACACCAATAAATCCAAAATCAAATTACTTTAGTTCTTTAACGGGCAAAAAGATAATTGGATTTAGAAGTGAAAGACTTTGTTTTTTTCTATTTGCTTTCTATTCTTTTGCAATCACCTCAATATCAAACCTTTGCACAACAGCTTGACAAAAAAAGAGAAAGCCGGGGAACAAAAAATTACTTTAACGTATCTCTCGAGGGTAATGGTGTTTTCTTTCGCAAGTTACTTTCATATATTCAAATGCTTGCTTTCATGCACCTTTGAATTTCAATACCAAAAGTTTTACTTTTTGTAAAGATGTTTAGTGTAAGACCAGGGCTGTTGGTAGACAATGAGCACACTGAGGACACAGTGTGAATCCCTTATATTCAATTTATTTACTCGCTACCTGACATTGGCAGAACAGAATATGAGAGAACTCCTACGAGCCCGAGCTGGAGACATGCAGATCTTTGGACGCCTGCAGAGCAAATTAGGCCTAAGGAGACCGAAGTCAAATTGCCAATGAGCTAGACACAGATGCATTTTGAAGGAGCTGTTTGCATGCCGAGTGTTAACAGACGGATGGAGGTGTCGTCCTGCATGCATACAGGCCAGCACTAACAGTGTCTGCTGCGTAGTGGGCCTGGAGTAGTGTCTGCACCTAATAAATAGGTTCAGCTTCTTCTCAGGGAATAAAAGGCTGTGCACACGTTAGTGTTTGCAGCTGAATTTATGAATGGTCATTTTCCTCTTAGACTGTAAAAAGAGCTAGCTCCAAGATCATGGGGGCACAAGGTGTCTGAAGCTATTACGCCACTGAAACTGGAAATATACATTCACTGAAGAAACAGAAAGACCTTTTAACTCATTCTCTGACATCCAATCAAGCAAAAATATAATGTTTTATTTCAGGTGCAATTACTGTCTTATATATACTATGTATATTTTAATATGTAAAATGCTAGAATAATAAGAGTTTTTAATAAAGGTTTCTTTAACTATCTATAAAACCAAGAAGCTTACATATGTTCGTTTAGCATGGTAAAAGTGACAATAATGAGTTTATTACCTTCCTAAAAGGAAAACCTTGATAAAGATGTCATGTCTATGCAAGTTTCTGACAGATTAAATTAATGCATTTCTGTTAAACTGAGGCACACCAGTAAAAGTGTTTTGAGGAAACACTCTAAACATACAACTTTATTTTTTGACATAGTGAGAAAATCCAAAGAAATCCCACAAAGTGTCAGGAAAAGAATTGCAGACCATATGTTTGATTCTTTGGTACAATTTTTAGTTGCCTGACTGTATCAAAACATTTTGTTTAAACAATCCTATGCAACTATAGAAAACATAGAAATGTCCAACTATCATGGCATTCAGGTAGGAGATTGGTTCTGTTTCTCAGGGCTGGAAATGTTTTGGTGCGAAATGTGTGATGCAACTCCTGGACAAAAGCAAAAGACCTTGTGAAGATGTTAACTGAAGCTCATAAGAGAGTTTCATAATGCACAGTCAAAACAAGCCCATTACTAACATAGCCTGAAAGGCCAATCAGAGAGGAAGAAGCCTGTACTCCAAAAGCAACAAAAAGACAGACAAAAGTTTACAAATGAACACTGTACCAAAGACTTTAATTACTTTTAATTACTGGAAACATGTCCAGTTGAATCTAAAACAGATGTGTTTGGCCATGATGACCATGTTTAAATTTAAGAGGATAAAAGTTATCTGAAGGCATCATAAGGGAGAAACATTATGTGGAACTATTACAGCAACATCTGAAGACAGATGCTTGTATGTAAACACCTTAATGTTAAAGACAGATCAAACAAAACATCTTTAAAAGAATTGCGATTACTTTAGCATTTAGCAGATCCATAAAATACCAAAAATCCTGACTGTGTCGTGATTTAGGTTTTTGTTTGTTTTGCTTTGGACTTTTCCTATCAGCCTCTCACCTCTCAGCCATTATCCAATCAGCTCAGTCAACAGTCAATTAGCCCACATTAGCTCCACCTCCTGCCAGTGATTACTGTCAACTCTGGTCACCTGTCCACCAGCCTACTTATACCTGCTTCAGCCAGCTCATCCCTGCCAGAACAGCTCTTCTCGTCTCGTTTGATGTGCTTCGTCTCTGCTAGTTCCTGTGTACCCAGCCAGCTGGACTCTTCTGTTCGCCTCTCTAAAGAAAGTTGCCTGTGTCTGCATGCTGCAGTTCTGCCTGTTTCCCCATGAGTTCCAGCCACTCGCTCTGCCCGTTCTGGTGGTTCCCAGGTCCATATCGCCTGCTCTGGTCTGTCACTACTTGAATCGTCTGGTCTCCTACTCACCCCTGCCTGCACCATTCAGCCATTAAATCTTCTGTCAAGTCTGGTTCTGCTTGCCTGCCTCACCTACCACTATTCATCCCTCACAATAAACTATTTTAAAAATGTAACTCTGTGTCCGGCTGACTATCGGGTTCACCAGCATTATTCATTACAGACTGACCCAAACAGGACCAGTCTGATGCATAGTATATATGTTTTTTATTATTAAAAGATGGAGACAATATTATAATTATTAATACAGAATCCCAAATTTCCATTCAAACTAGAAATATGTTTAAAAAAAGTGAAATATATAAATAAATACTACTGAGTATTTGAAACAATAGTTTGACAAATTCCTCCACAGCATGTGTGCATGCTATCTGGGGCACTGGAGCATATGACCATAAAATATTACAAGCTGGATATATTTTCCATGTGCCTGCACCTTTACATGTATAATGCATGATACAGTGTGAATGTTACAGAGAGGCACCGGTAACCATGATTTGATAAGTCCTCCATCTTCTGTGCAGAATATTTATTATAGCCAAAGATGATAGATATATAGATTGCCCTGAGGAGTTACTGGAAGAAAGAGAACGCTGTTGTTATTTAAACATGAGTCTGAACTAAAGAGTCGTGAGGTGCAGCAGCACAGCATCTGCCAAGAAATACCCCTGAGGATTTAGTTCAGTCGTGTTACATCTACATGCAGCAAATGAATGAATGGCATTTCCTGCTGAGCCACTGCACCTCATACAGAGACACCTCGGTGGTGTTGTCTTTAAATACTACTTTCTAAAGAGCTTCATTGTTTCGCTGCCTAGCTTTGTGACTTTGTTCTTGAACTTTGACCCAGATCACTCACCTTTTGCTGCTTTTGTTCCTAAGCTTTCAGGATACAATTGTTTTTCTCTGACTCCTTTTTTCAAGGGCCTTTGCTGATGCAGTTTCCAGTTATTCTTTTGGCTCTCTCTCCCCCAAGTTGTGTCGGCTCCATTGGTCTAGTCTCGGCCTTGCGCCAATACCCCAAGCCAGTGTGTGACATCAATGTGTCCGGCACACAAGCAGCCCCTCCCAGCAAATTCTGCTGGCTTGTGCAGCCCCTTGATGCTCCGGCTATAATTCAGAGTGTGGTCAAACTGTGATAGTCAAATGCCCCCGGTGGGTTGTAAATCAGTGAGAAAATAAAAGGATGAGGAAGAAGGTGATAAGAAACTTTAAAGGACAAAGAAAGGAGAAGGAAGAGTAAACCTCCCTTCCGACTGGACAGTTTTACCATTTTATTTTTTTTTCCCCAAAAGCTCAGATAAAGGTTTTTTGTAGAAACATCCTATGACTAGTTTATTGTATTTTTTTGTACTTGATAAAACATCCTTTCCTGAGCCAAAAACAACCATCCATCCATCCATCCATCCAGTAAGTCCAAATGACCCCCAATAAATTCAAAGCCACAAAGAGCAGCACTTATAATACTTTATTATGTAAAGATTTACTACTTTATGAAGACAATGTGCTGTTAGCTGTTGCCAATTTCTTAGACCTAAACAGATGGAATGTCATATGCCTGTATAGCGTTGATGAAAAACAATCTTTCCATTTGCAGGTTTGGGAGATTGAACCACAAAAATTTGCTTAATCACAGTTAATGATAGATTTACAACAACAGTGGCAAATTCCCCAGTGTGCCCCAGAAAAATCTTATTTTTAAAGAAGGCTGTGCCCAGTTCCTGATCAAAAACAACGGAGATTAAGAGTTAGATCTAAGAATCATGGGGAAGGATGGAATTGGATTCAGCTTTTGTCCAATTTAAAAGCAAAACATGAACAAAATTATGTGTGTTGCGCCACTAAGACTCATATTCATTATTGAAACTTGGCACACACCATATTAAATTTAACTTTTGTCAACGCAAGCTTATTTTGAGGAATATCTCTTTTTTCTGGTTTAATCTTTACCCTAGTATGATTAAGAGAAAAATGTCTTTCCAAATAGGTTTTACAAAAGATTTAAAACCTATCCAGAAACACATGTCACTGATTTAGAGGGAGGTT
Organism: Fundulus heteroclitus; assembly: GCF_011125445.2. Classification (NCBI taxonomy): domain Eukaryota; kingdom Metazoa; phylum Chordata; class Actinopteri; order Cyprinodontiformes; family Fundulidae; genus Fundulus; species Fundulus heteroclitus. The sequence continues at coordinate 17,670,274 of NC_046368.1, forward strand.
CAACAGCATGCAAGATAAAGACCTGCTTGCGACATGCTGAAACGAGGTTGGGAAACATTGTACAGACTAAAGTTGACACTGTAAACGTTTAGCAAACCCAGCTGATTGTAAACTGCTGTGGTTTTCAGTTAAGAAAAGATTCTTACAAGCTTTCTAAGAAGCATCACTGAAATGATTTTACAAACAAAATGGATTGATGGGATTGCATAGTTTTGCACCATCACAGGCAGAATGACAACATCTACTTCTATCCATATGAGAAAACTGAAAAAAAAAAAATTCCTGACAAATTGAACTAAAAAGACCAAACAGCAGTTTAGCAAAGGTTATGTGGAAGTCTCACATAAAGAACAAACAACTCCCTGATAAAGGAATGAATAATGTGAGCTGACCGACAGCACTGGGCAGTGAAAAATGTGCTCTGGCTGAGCAATAACTGCACACAGATTAAAAGTTTTCTGAAATAAGTTTTCAATGTCATTCCCTAAAGAATTGTCTAAAAATCAAATATGCTGTCAACACTTATATTGTGCGTGTGTGCATGCATCACTTTAGTGGGAAAATCATTTTTAAAAACACTGCCAAATTAACTCGGCTATCAGTTAAAGAGGCCTGAAAAAACTGCTGGGAAAATCTTTAGTAATTTCTTGTCTCTGGTAAATGTCTCCACTATCTGTCTGATAAAGGGGGAAATGGAGTGTGATTGTTGGTGTTATATTATGTATCTTGTTCTATGATGTCATTGCGTAGTTTGGGCTCTCATTTCAATATAAGGACTAGTTCATGTGTTGCATACTGGAGTCAAATCACAGTCTAATGTGTTTTGACAAAATATTTCACTAGAATTCAGCGGTTTTCCCATCTTACAGCCTTGTCTATAGCTTAGCTGCAGGAGCTTTCCTCTAATCTCCCATGTGAGCATTATTATCATTCTTTTTTTTTCCTCCTGGGCAACATAAAACTGTCAGTGTTGAGTGTATCAGCTCAGTGCATCACTTGGCTCAGCTGCTCATTCTGAACTAAAATAATCCTCTGAAAAAGCAAACATCAGTTTTGACCAAGAACAGACAAATTTATCTAAAGCTATCTCTGATTACATACAACCCCATATAATACAACAGCGACACAAAATGCAGAGAATCTAGAAGCTATTTAAAATGAATTAGTCTCCATGCATTTATAAACAGCAAAAGACTTGTGGGTCTACTCTTTATACATAAGCAATCACTGTCACTGTGTCAAATTTGGAATGTATGCAGATGATACAGTTACTTCCTCTGGTTTGAGAAATATCTATACATTTTCTCAAAATGTTCAAATAGTTCTGATATGTGGATATTTATTTTAATGCAGCCTAGGTTTCATTGACAATCTAAATATTGAGTGCATATACCGTGCAACATGTCTTTATTAAAAACATGTTATAGGTCTTATGCAAGGTTGTAGTTGCCGGAAAAACTAAATTCTGGGATTTCATTAGATGTAAGCCATAGACATCAAGATTAAGACAAATGCACTTAGCAAAAGGTTGAAGAAAATCCTTCTGTGTGTAATGGATCCAATTAATGAGTTTTATAAAAATAAATTACTAAAACAAATTACATTTTGATGATTTACCCTAACCCTCATGCAAGTCTTGGATGCCACTGTTATATATTAATAAAACTTACTGTTAAATATTTAAGTACTTAGTTTTAAAGAAATTACTGTATCATTCAAAAAGAATAATGATCCTGAATCTCCAACATTATGAATGTTTGTGCAATACAGAACTTATTGGATCAAACTCAAAAGACAAGAGCAACAAATGAGGGTACGCCTTTAAAACAAAAAAAATCGCAAAAGATGTCTTTTGTGCGGCTTTAGCAGGAGCAAACTGCAGACAGGAACTTGGAAGCAAACAAGGAGTTAATGAATAATTCAAAAAGCAAATATACACAGCACCAAAGAGTAAAATGGAGAACAGGGCAGAGTGACAGAGGCAATGGAAGGGTCTAGCGACTGAACAACGACAACCGGCCAGTTTATATACAGCGGGAAGAGTGGAGAAAGGCATGGCAACAAAGGTGAGAGTGATCAGGTGGAAAATGAAGAGCAACTGAGATCAATGAAGGCAAAGGAACTGAGCAGAGGAGAATAATGAGCAGGATCTGAGAAGAGGGGAAACGCTGAGATAGAAAATAGAGAATGTAAAATATACAAAGAAGAAAAAATGAACTAAGAATCTAAAATTAATCAACTATAATGACTTCTACTAGAGAACATAAAAAAACAGAGAAAAACAGAGAAATGAAAGAAACCCAAAAATTCACCTCAGGATTGTGAAAATATGTATTGTGCTTATGCCCAACATCAGTTTATCTGTTTAAGGCTGTCAAGGATACAAACAAACTTCCTGTTGCTTTAAAACTGAGTAGATTTTTTTATTATTTTAATAATGCAAAGGAAAGTGCTTTTAGAAACTACTTACATGAAGGTTTACTAAGAGAATGAGGGGAAAGGGAGTGGGTATTACGGCACATGAATCATTGTTTACCTCACTCCTGATGTGAGTTGGCTGTTATCCTCTATCTTGACATTTTTTAAAGTTTTTTCAGCTATTTGGCCTTAGTCAAATTTAACCCTGTGCCACCTTCTATGGTCTCAGACTACAAGAGCAGTAAAATTTTATTTAGCACTGCATTTAAAACAGTTATCCTGTGTATGTAACAATGACCTGTCCTATTATAGTAATGGAAATTGTTGTGGTTGGCTTTTTCCTAATTAACATTAATCAAATTGAATTAACCAGACAGGAAACTAAACGAAGTATGAGCAATCAGACCAAAATGCCCATGTTGCACAATGGCTCTTTGGAATTAAATGTTGTATTTTGATTTATAAAAATGATTCCGGCATGTTTTGGTAATTAGATCCTTTATTTTTCATCTTGAACGAGTAATGAAAAAGACCCAAATAAGTAGGTTTTAATTTTTAATATACATATTTGTCTTTGTGAACAAAAAGTGGTGAACAGATGTCTAAGCTTACTTTAATCTTCTTGAAAAAAAAATTAATCCCTGACTAAAAACAAAACAGAAAATTTGGTTTTATTCTCACCTGTTTTTGACCACAAAAAAGATAAAATGTTTGGATTTCAAATTAATATTTGAAATATTTTAAACTAAATTAATTTCCTCCTATTTTTCTATTTATTTAATTTTTTACATTTTTATTTTCTAAGATCATCAAACTCCAAGAACACGCTTGGGTTTCTGTTATAGAAAGCAGATATTAAATATAAAAATGTCTTACTTCTGACACAAGGTTTCAGTATAAGAATAATTTCTGGTATTCACCTCCTTGCTGAATTTTTAATCTGTTACACTATTAATTGAGCTTTAAGAGATTTCTACTAAAATAATGATGTGGCATATTTACATTTTCTTTATTGTCCACCCTGGTCCATATCAGGTTAAGGATGTGTACTTCTGCTTTGTCTTCTCTGACAAAATCGGTCCAACAGCCCATCAACATCTCTCTCACGTACATCGGCTCTTGGTTCTGCGGTTGGCATGTCTGGCTTGACGCTGAAAGAAATAAAATGTAAATGATTATGCAGTGTCAGCAGTATTTATTTATTTATTGTCTTGCACATAAACATAGGACTCATTGTATTCACTTGTCAAGATTTTCAGTCTATCTACAACAGGGCCGTCATATTTTGTCATTATGCCGACTGAATGAAAACCTGTGAGTATGAAAGCCAGAAAGCTATCATTTAACAGATAGATCAGCTCCACTGTATTACAGATCCCCTGCCTGGAAAGGGCTAAAATTGTTATTAATCATCCTGAAAGCTTTTGCCTGGTTTCAGCGTATGGATGTTAAATGTGTGGGTAGGACTACATTGTTTAAAAACATATCAGCCGCTCCACGTTTATCAGACACGTCAAGACTCTGAGTCGCAGTCATCCATCAAGACTGCTCACTTGGCTCTCTCCTATGAGGCTGCTGTTTAACCTGGGGATCCTTGTCTCTGGAGGCTGAATTAATCGGGCCGAGGCTGTGCGGTCATGGGTGAGGTTGGTTATAAATGCCTGCTGTTTGACCTGAGCGATGTGTGTGTGTGTGTGTGTGTGTGTGTGTGTGTGTGTGTGTGTGTGTGTGTGTATTCTATTGTGTTAAATTAGAGTGAGAATGTACGTGTGCTCTAACCTGCCTGCGGTTGTCAGGGACAAAATATTCTTCGGCGAACTTTTTCTTTTCAGACTTTGGTGTAAAAGGCCAGAGTTTTTTTTTTAAATGTATTTTCTTTTTTATTCAACTTTATGAATCTCACCGTGCTGTCTCGTCCTGCTTCTATTGCAAACCAGAGATTGTAAGAAAAGTCTGACACCAGGATTAAGTCACAGTGATAAAAATTGTGTGTAGAATTAAATTATAGTCAAAAAAAAAACCTGTGAGGCATCTCAATTTATAAGAGTTTTATTTAGGTCTATCACATGGATTTCCAAACTTTTCAGCCCCTTTTGACCCCCTTTTTATGGGTGGGATTTTTTTTCCTTTTTTGGGGGAAATTTTGAGAATAAAGTCATAATGTTATAAGAATAAAGTCATATTTGAATAAAGTCATATTTTACTATACTGACTGTAGTGTAAAGTGCTTTATGGTTGTAAGACTAGTTAAATATTTAAGCTTTACTTAAATATTTAACTTGGTCCATCATATAAAATCCCTGTAAAATAAATTTAGGTTTGTGATTGTAACCTGAAAACTTGCTGAAATGTTTAAGGGGTATTACAATTTATTTTGCAAGGCGCTGCATAATAAAGTAGAGGAATAAAGTAGGAATACATGACTGGAGCAGGCCTCAGTCCCTAACAACACCTCTGTCGTTGAATGGCCACACCGTAACAGAGACAGCTAATATACTAAGAAATGGTGCATGGCAGACTGCTTCACTGGCTTTTATGATGTATTTGGATTGTTTACCTAGAGGGTCACTATCCATTAGGGAGAGAGGTTGTAGAGAAAGCAGAGGAATGGATTAATGGTAACTTGCAAGTATTGGAAAGCAAAATGCCCCACACCCAATGAGAAGACTTGATCAAGGCAATATCCTCACTATCTGCAGGCGATAGATAGATTGAGACAAACTGGGACAGAAATAGGAGGGGGACGGGATGAGTTACAAAAGAACATGTGTGATAGTGCTTTAAAGTTGATGTTTCACATAATTGATGGGATTTTTGTAATTATGAATTTCCGGGAGGAGAGGGGGGGTTAATACTTTAGTACTATGAACAGCAAGTTTATGTTGTAAATCAAGGAGGATCATCTATGCCCATTTGCCTTCTGTCTTCCTTGCTTTTGCCACGGAGGTCAAGGCTCGCTTCCTGTTATTCTGGCCTTCTGCGTTAATGTCTGTTACTCAATATCCACATCCATTAAGTTATTTCTCTCTTGTTCTGCTGTGACAGAGTCAACGGCCCATGACTGTCACCCGAGGTCTCTGTATAAATCACACTGACTGAGTAACAACAGCTATGTGTGTGCGCGCGTGTGTGTGTGTCGTTGTTGCCTTTTTACGAGTCACCATAGGATATGAAGAACATTCATTTAGCTCCCTTGACCCCGGAAATGCCAATGGCTTTGCTAAGCGGTTTGCTGGTAAATGAGGTATATAAGAGCCATTCCATCCTCTGTCCCCTTTATCTACTTAAATCAGTCCCCACCATTTCCCATTCCATGAGAAGATGTGTTTATGGATGTCAGTGATTTCCATTTAGATGTAGTAAATGTGAATATAAAACATTAAGGAGGACGGAAAACGAACTCAATTCATAAAATAAGCTTGGATTCAAAGTGCAGCTTTAAGTCTTAAAGATACTCTCTTTTCATTAGATATGAACAAGATATGGTCACTGGATACAAAGTAAAGTCGTTACAGAAAAGTGACTGAAAGCTCACAAAATTGTATTAGAAATATAAGAATCAACAAAGCGCACAATTTTCTGTAACACCACAAATCCATTAATAAAACAGAGGAAAAAATCCCATATGGGCATTTTACGTGCTCAAGTGTGTCGGTTTATGTTTTTCTAACCTCTTATACATTCCTAAAGGACACAGAAGATTGCGTTTTAAAATGACAAACATCTGTTTTCTGCTTTTGCTCAACTGTGCACAGTATCATTAGGCTGTGCATCTTAGGACATTTCTACTCCAACTTATCCTTAACAATGTTTTGCTCCGTTTAGTCAGCAAGAATGTGGTATGTTTTGTTAAATATGCTGTGTACTATTTTTTCATGCTTTGTCTGATTAATGAGATGGATGAGCGCAGAGATACGCCTCACAAAGTAGAGGTCAACCGATTCCCAAAAAGGCAGTCAAATTTGAATCTCAACCACAAAACATTTTGCATGGTATTTTATTAATGTGTTATTATTTATGAAACATGTCTTATTTAGATTATAATTACCTACAAAATCCTGTCAGTAAACCCCCATTACTGGGTAAAAGTAGCATTTTCACTGTTTCTAGATGTAAACATAATTAAAACAATTAATTCAAGATGCCAACTTGAACCTCCTAAATGGTGTTGTACAGTCGAGTAGGTTCCCAAATAATTATGAAGAGTGCACTGCAACTGAACCATGGCCAGTGGTTCCCTTTGAGGTAATTTATCATCAAACAAAGGGAAAGCTGTTTAGCTAATGTACATCATGGGGAACTCTACATATTAAAAAAAGTTTTCTGACTAGCATAGAAGGAGCACATAAAAGACAAGCTATTATGCAGAGCTTCTAATGAAGTCTACCTGAGAAAAGCTATGCTACGTACATTCATGAACCGTGTATACCATGAATACTGGACTACAATACTTTCTTTGCACATGTCAGAAGCATAGGGCTTTATTACCACCATTACTTGCAGCACATGGCACATTGCTTGTCAAACATTAATTATTATGGATGGTAATCTCCAGTACTAATGCAATAGCCTAAGCTACAAAACTACCACATTATTTCACTCAATACAATATTCATCTCCTAAAATATTTGCTACGTGGTAAAAGCAAATAAACAGATCATAAGCTACCCCAAGAGCTGCCCTGCAATGCCAAGCTGTGCCATTGTGCTGAGTGCTAGCTTGTCAGAAACAACAACGAATAGTGATTCAGTCTCCGCTGTCTTATTTTCTATGTCTCTCCTGCTTGATCACAGTGGTACGGTATGAAACCATTTAGTTACCATCTCTGCTTGTTAAAAAAAATACAATGTTCTTGTGTAAAGATACTATTGAGTTGGTAGCATCTTTCACCAAGAGGGTGGAGCAGCACCTGCCGAAGTCCCCTGTGTTACCGGGTAATGTTTGTGAATTCGCAGATACAAGAGGTGTGTAAAATAAACTGTTTTATTACAATGGACACTTTAACAGGAAGACATGCTTTTGGTCTAAATCCCTTGTTAATTTACCCCCACGTTCCATCTTTTTAACCCCGTTCTGAGGTGTGTCTGAGAGCAACTCGTTTGGGTGTGGTCTCTTTAAATCTAAAGGAGAGAAATAAAAATGGTTGGTTCGCAAGCTGGAAATCCTTGACCTTGTTCAGCAGCTTCGCTGCAACTACTGTGACGTAATTGTTCAACAAATGTAACAGAAAACAGCGACTTGAGAAATATGACCCTAAAAGAGAATAAAGATATCTTCGTAGCACCTGGACAGACTACATCAACATTTTCAAATAAATACTTCCGGCTTCACAGTGGTGCAGTTGGTAGCACTATCTTCTACACTATTTTGAGTTTGACTTCCAGTTCTGCTTTTCCTGCCCCCCTTTAAACCATTAATTTCATCAGTCATCATTCATTTATGGTACTGTGTTTTGTATTTTTGCTTTGTTGTACTGTATGTTCTGAAAATTGTCTATGCTGACACCATTTCCTGAGGTCATAGCTATACAGTATAAAAAAATCTTATAAACAAATAAAATACGGGATGCAACAGACAACTACCTTTTCTTAGAAGTGTATTCAAGCATAAGTCTGCTGCCTAATAGACTACATTGATATTATTCTGCACTCCTAGAGACTACACAGTACAGAGTAAAATAGATTCAAGGGCTAAAAAAGTGGATTTTGCATTATGTGTCCCCTTTAAGGTAAAATACAATAGCTTACAAAGGAATTTAGAAGTCTGTTCAAATATAATTCTGCTGCCTAACACTCAATACTTTGCAGGAAATGTGATTAAAGCAATCAGTTGTCTCATACTGTATTTCAATCCCATATTGAACCACCTATTGATGTCCAGCAACTACAGATGCTCTGTGAAAACAGATCTGGTGACCTCTGTCCAATGACTGATGGGTCGAAAATTTGTTTTGTTTTTGATCAGTTTATGAATTGATTATTGATTTTCACTATACTTGGGTGTTACCAGGTCATGCTAGACTTTTTGGTGCGGAAGATGCTACCACAGGAAGAAGGCAGCTATTTTCAGTGTCAGTGGGGTGTTTAGAAATGAAGTCAAAAAGAGCGAGGTGGGCTTAAGAAGCTATATTAATTGGAACTGTATTTTCTGTGACATACTAATCAATCATTCAGACCACTACAGCAGAGAACTAGACTCTGGCAGTTGCTTGTCATTGTGCAGTTTTGACTTTTCACCATTTTAGTCATTTCATACCTGATTTTTTTGGGGGGGATTTATAGAGGAACTGTCTGCAACAGAAAGTCAATTTGTTCCCACCTTCGGGGTATTTCACTGAATTGGTAAAAAACAGAATTGATCTGGGACTGACTTCAGCCGCCGTCCTAGAGTTTGAACAGAGCACAACAAAGTTGCTCTGTTTTATCCTTTAGGGGTTTTTTAGAACATACTGGAAATGGAATAGCTGTAACAATTTTGTTAATCTCAGCGTTAAGGCCTTGACAAATCTTTCGGTCACTGTAAACATGAGTGGACTGGACATGGTAGAAAACAACCCAAATTTGTTCTACTTTTAGCTCAGCTGAACAAACACATTCCTTTTAAAGATATTCAGTTTTCACAACAGCCCCATAGGAGGTGATAATGTACTGAATTATACACTGTAATGCCAGAAAATACCTAAAAATTCATTTTAGTTCTTTTAAGAATTGTTGTTGATCTCCTGCTCATAATATGAGCCTTCATTTTCATTGTCTGTCATTTGTTTGGTACCCCCATGCTGAGTGAGAGGATTATTGTTTGTGTTGGCGCACACGGTCAGTTCACTCACCAAAATCCGACTGTATGCAAACAACTGCAGAGAGTCCTAGTGGACCATAGAGGGCAGGTAATGATGAAAAAAATTCTCATTACACCAGATTTGCAGTGGAGCACACCTTAGTGGCATGAGAGGTATGAATTGAACCTTAAAGGGGACATATTCTTTTTAATGCCTTCCTTTTCACATTTAAATTATTCAATTGTGGTGTATATATAGGGAAACAGTAATGCTTTGGTGTGAATTCCTTGTTATTGTTGCTCCAGGGCCTCTTTTTTGCCACTGTTGTGAGGGTCGTCTGAGTGCAACTCATTTTGGTGTGGTCTGGGACTGGGGTCTTTTTGCATGGAGTTGACATGTTTTCCCTGTGCATGCATGGGCTTTCTCCCCTGGTACTCCAGCTTCCCTCCCACAGTCCAAAAAATGTGTTATGTTAATAGGGCTCTCTGAATAGCCCTTAGGTATGAGTGTATGTGTGTACAAGATTGTTTGTCCTATGTGTCTCTGTGTTTTCCTGAGATGGACTGGCGACCGGCCCTTGGTTTACCCCACCTCCCAGTGAACCCTGGGAAACGGCTACAAGCACCCCCACCCCCCCCCCCACCCCCCACCCCCCCCACCCCCGACCCTGCACAGTTAAGTGGGTATAGACAATGAATGGATGGAAGCTTTAATATTTACAGTTAACAATGAATACTTTTGATGAAAAGGAAACATAATATTTTAGCAAAAAGCTTGATTCTCAATCAATATGAACAGAATACTGCATCTAGCACATTGTTACTAGCACTCCACTTAAATACTCTGATGTTTCAGAGTAAAAAACAATACGTGCCTCCACATATCTGGATGTCCAAATCTTCTAAAATATTATGAGATTTACTTCCAGTTCTTTTTCTGTATTTTTGGATTTACACCCAGTTCTGCTTTCCCTGCCCCCGTTTAAACCATAACCACCCAGTCATCATTAATTTGCGGTACTGTGTATAGTAGTACAGATATTTTTGCTTTGTTGTATGTTCTGAAAATTGTCTATCATGGCACCATTTTCAGAGGTCATAGCTATAAAAAAAATTGTCATCAACAAATAAAATAAGGGATGCAACAGACAACTGCCTTTTCCTAAAGGTCTGTTCAAACATAATTCTGCTGAATACCAGACTACTTTCAAGTTTTCTGCACTCCTAGAGACTCCAAGTACACAGCAAAATGGATTTTGCTTCGTTTTGCAGGGGAGTTGAGGCCTAGTGGTGGGAGTGGTGGCCTAGTGATTAGAGCAGCGCGCTTGCGCTCTTAGAAGGTTGCAAGTACCTAGTTTGATCCCCACAGCCTGCTCTCTGGGTCCCTGAGCAAGACCCTTAACCCCTGATTGCGTCCCACAGTGGCAGCCCACTGCTCCCCAAGGGGATGGGTTAAGATACTGACGTGAATTTCTCCATTGTGAGATCAATAAAGTTAAATTATTATTATTTAAGGGTTAAAAAAGTGAATTTTGCATGATACGGCTCCTTTAAGAGAAGGGGTTTACATTCTCTTGGGAACAGACTGTTGTTCTAAGTGAGGAATAGTAAACAAGCTAATTTTGCTAATTGCTTCCATAGTGAGCTTAGGGAAGTTTAAAAATGTTTTCTTCATATTAATTATGTTTTTTTAAAACCTAAGAACACTTTCTTACAGCAACCACTCACTCACACACGTGGTATGACATCACCTCTGCTTGCACTATAAATGACTAATTCCCTCCTCATGGCAGGAAAGCGAGAACAAATATTGGATTCATTTAATTATCTCCTCAAGAAAATTTCAAACTGACTAATCCTGGAGAATGGACTTGGCCAATAGTCTCTGACCAGTGCATCTCTACTTGCAGCTTGGGGAGCTAGATTGTATTCCCTCGTCCACAACAAGAAAAATAATTGCCAGAAATTTAGCTAAATAAACTATGACCTGCAGAAGTTGAGGCTGGACAGCGTGGCAGCTTTTCATGAAGAATGAGAGAGAAGAAGAAATTAGGGGAAACCCTGATAGCACATAACGCCAAGACCAACTGTCTCCAATGGTCTCTGCGGACAAAATAAACTGTTTGTGTCCAGGGTCGGGCGACAGACTCATGACGGCGAAGGAGGAGGGAGGGTCGGCAGTCCTATCAGAGTTAGTCAAAGAGGAAAAGGGGAGCTTCAAGGCTGGCTCAAGTTTCTCTCTCGACTCCACACACACAGACACACGCGCGCACACACGTACACACACCTATTGTCCCAGCGTTTCCGCAGCTGTAGATTGAGGCCTGACCATCCACAGGAAGGTAAACAAGTCCTTATCAGTGCTCTGCAGGGGCATAAACTGTCCCCTGGCCTCTAACCCCTGCATAGTCCACATTACACACTCCATACAACACACAGGCTTCCTGACTGTGTCACCATCATATTCATATTCCTCAAGCTCTGTCAAAAAAAAAAAAAAAAAAGAACAAATGCTTATTAGTCTTGTCAGTTTAATGGCTTATGATGAGCGTTTGTGGATCTTTGGGCCAAGTCCTGCTTCCAGTGTTTACTGGAGAGGAACTGAGGATGTGAGAGCTGTTCTGGAGACAGCCTGTCTTCACACTAGCACTGTTTACACCTCTGGGAGCCATTGGTCCGTCAACTCATCGTTGAACTCCAGCAACTGGCACTTCTTGTCTGCTGCTAGCATTTAGCCGTTTCAGTTTTATTGCATGACCTTATTGGAGTGGGGGTTTTTAAAGAAAGAAACAGCATTAGTTGCAAGAAATGGTAGAGATTGTCTTATGGTACTGCACAACATAAATTAGCATAGGGGGTCGCTTATATTCTGAGCTACTGGGAAAAAATGCGTGTCTCCTGTTTTGACTTACGCGGTGAAATTCTTTCACAGCATAGTGAAAGAGCACAAGCAAAACACAATTAATCATCTTAATATTTAAGTGGTGGAAAGGCAGACTAATTTAGAAAGTTTCATGCTAACTGTGTGCAGCCAAAGCAGACTGAGGCATTAGGAGATTCAGTGCACAGTGGCTGCTCCCAATCATTTGTGATTGATGTAGCTTTCGCTCAACATATGCTTCATGTTGAGCCAACAGAGATTACCTTGTTTTCCATGACTGATTTCTGCCAGCAAATATTAATGCTTTCCCATATGACGCAGGCTTTATAATGAAGGCTTCAAGAAAATGACAGCACACACCAGTGCGTACCACACAGAACTTCCTCTGCCTTCACGAGCATAAAGGTTTCTGAATTATCTTACAGTAAGATTTATGAGACTGCGTCACATTCATGATTTCATTTTTACTGTTTAACTAATGAAAGTGTCTGGACATGAGGGAGAGTTCCAGCAAAACTCTTACTTTATTCCCTCAAGCATCTGTAAAAGGATTATTAAGTATCCGGAGTTTGACTGTTTGATATGATGTTGTAATAGTGCATGAGCTGATATTAGAATAATCTGTCAAGCCTCTCTCGCCGGTTACTAAATTCTGCTTTCTGACACACCACAGAAGTGTAAGTGAATAAAGAAGATATGGGGAGGACTCTTTCATCACATCATTCCTACACACACACACACACACACACACACACACACACACACACACACACACACAACAAGAGACTTTTCAGATCTTTAAAAACAGATAGACTAGTGTGGCACCTGAATCAAGAGGAACTACCCACACTGTGCTTTCACAAAGAACCACTCCCCTTACATTGAGTTGCTGGTGGTTTATACGGAATGTGAAATGTGTAATTATGAAGCCTTATCTGTCATGTTACAGTTAATGATGACCCAAATGCAAAGCTAACTTGACGCAAAAAATTGTGCTTTTATTGAATATGATTTTTTTTATTAAGAAAAAATTTAGAAAATCAGGTAAGCATAAACAATGTGAACCATAACACATATATGGTTCCCATGTATGTTCTCAATATAAATATTCAACCTCTGGTTTTAAAGTGCCTAACAGATATTCCATCCAAATAGTCCTTTCAATTGCAAATTGAATGTATTGCTGATGCAGTGTTAATGAAGGGTGGGATATGTTGCTTGTCTCTTTACCTAAACCATAGATAATTAAAGAAACACTATTTTAAAATAAAATGTATCAAATTTTTGTTTCATATAGGACAACTATCAATTTCAATCAGTTCCCTCAATACACTTCATCGACGTAGTAGGCCTCTACCTACCTCATCATACTTTGTAGAAAACTATTTCTTTACTTTGGGTACCTAGGCTGGTTAGTTAGGTAACAAATATTACAAAGATCTTTATTGCAGAAGTTGTTAGATTTGGACTCGCAACTGCACAAAGTAAGGAATTGCTTACAGAATGTACAAAGTCTTAGCTAAGGTTGAATGCAAAACTGCCCTCCATTGATGATGTTTTGGTCTGTTTAATCCTAGAGATGTATAGGTAAATGAGGGAAACATGCAAAACTCTGTGGAATACAAACAGTAGACTATGCATGGGCCGGCTGCAAGCATCAAAGTATACCAAGGTTTTAAAAAGTTACTGTTTCAAACCCACAAGCAATTTCTGTTCGAAGGAGAACATAATGCGGCGTTCCCACTCCTACCTGATCCACTGGCTGGAAAAGGGCTGTGATCCTTTTCTCTCAGTTACAAGATAGACGCTTGGCACTTTGAAAATATTTCTGAATGTGAAAAACAGTGCAAATATCTGTCTGTAAAGCAGCAGACTTCTCGCCATCAAAGAAGATGATCCCACTAATAGGATGCTACACTCCATAAAGAGAAGAACAGCCAAAGGCATTCTACTCTGTATCGTAAGCATGTTTATTCAACTTTTACTTCTTTAGTTTATCTTGGATCCTTTTGTGTCAAGTGTAGATCCAAGGGTCTTCTTTTTTTCTGTAAGTACTATGTTCTATTCCCTCGGCTTTTCAGTTTGGGTTTTTACCTACTTGGTAAGTAGGTAACTGAAAAAAAGTTAAATGTAATTTCTTAATAACCAAATACTGTATGTCCCAGGCTTACAGAGCCTGAATGCATTGTATTGATACAATTAGCAAGTATATATTGCTGCCCAAGCTGTTCTTTATGATACTGAAATGGCGTAGAATGATAATATTATAACAATTAATTTGTGATATATCGGTCACAAAAAAAAAAAATCATTGATGTATTAGATTTTAGTTTTAGCAGCAGTAACCTCTATGCTAGGTGTTTTAAATAAAACTATATCATGTTGTGCATTTTTATTTTTAATTCTTATCCATACCAGTTCATCCTTAAAGCAGATTGCTGTGTTTGATTGGAAAGGAAATACCAGATATATAAACTCTCCTTAATGAAATTGAACTGCGAACACAGGCAGCTAAAATTAGACGGGGTACACAAACTAACATTTTGAATAGATAAATCAGACAGAGAGGGAACAGAAATCCCCATGTTATACTGTAAAGTTTTGGAGCTCTGTGTGCGAATGTTGAGGACTGAAAGGTAATGTGCTCCTGTGCATTTAACTTTTAGTCTGAGAAAATGTTCATTCAGGACTCATGAGCTAAAAAATCAGAGATCTATGACAACTTGCAAAAGTAAAAGTGAAGGCAATGTCAGGCAGGTCTAAAAATTGCACCTAAGAATTCATGTCTGGGCAGAAATGTTAAAATTTCAGATGGCCGTTTCTTATTTGAAGGAAGTTAAAGTTTATGTACGGTCCTCCAAAACATAAAAATAACAGTAAAACTGTGCATGAGCATATTCAAGTTCATATGAAGGCCATACAGTAAAAAGCTGCCTCCCAGACAGCTGTCAGTGGACTGTGGACAGACAGCGTAAAAATGAATTAGGATTTTTGGATTTCTCGCATTTTTTCTCATTATCATTTTGGCATTTGGAAACCCAACATCCGTGATGGGTTTTTGAGCAGGTAAGTAATCCATTGGCTTTTTCTCTCCCAAAATTGGAAACTCACCTATGATGTCTAATAATGTAATTTCTCCAGTGGGAATTTGCGATTTTTTTGTAAAATATATGGGTATGTCGAGAAACCCTTTCAAACATTTTACCAAATGCTAATCCAAATTTAATTTCGATCAGTCGGGGAGGGAAAAAAAAGGCAGAACACAGACTCTTTATCAATGCAAAATCTTGATCTGGCATTTGAGAACGTCTAGACTGGGAACTTTGTGTTTTGACTTAGCTCACCTACAAATAATGCTCCTCTGAATGTCTGTTCTAATAAACATGTGCTGCACATTTCCAGTGTTTGTGTCTACCACCGGGTACGAACAGGTCAGATGGACATTCGGATAAGAATACGTAACGCCAGGCCTTATCTTCACAGACAGCAGGCATGTTGACATGGGCACAAGTGGTCGCCATGCAGACGAGGCATTTATCTCAGCCGCTCCTAATGAGCCATTCAATGCACATGCAGCAGCGTAGTGAAAAGCCTTGCATCCAAGTGTTCAAGACAAGCTCAGTAACGCATGCATCATGTCAAGGTGAAACCAAATACTTCAGTGAACTAAGGGTCAGCACACTAGCTTTTACATAAACTACATAACTAACTATTTTAGTGATTTAGTTCTGAGAAGCATTGATGTAAATTATTGCTACATTCAAATTTGACTTCATTTTTCCTTTGGTTTCTACAGTATATATTTATTTGTTTTATTTATTTATTTTTTATTCACACAAATATAATCAATACCAACCCGGTCTGCATGTTGGATTTATCTTTAAAATATTTTCCGTGAAAAAAAAACACATGTAAAAAAAAAAAAAGGGAATAAAAGGACAGAATGTTAGTGAGGCTTCCCTACACAGCTTTTTTTTTTGTATTCCAACAGTGGAAAAGAAACACAGTCAGAAATGGATTGTTATTTGGGAGGGGCATAACATTGTGGGAGATTGAAATCGGTCTGAGGCAGCGACAAGTGGTCGCGTCTCCCTGCCACCCAGTCTGACTGCAGTCTGAGTTGGCTCACTACAGTAAAACAGGGGAAGTGAACTGTTTTGACTCTCAAAGCCATTTGTAACATGACGTTTTGTGATGTGTTTTTTTTTTTTCTGCTCCCAAGTCCTTTTGTATTCAACTTCATTTTTTTCTACTTCAGCTTGACTTCTCAGAAACCTATGTCATCTCTTTTTATTTTTCTTTCGTTTGAAATTCCTCCCGCCCTGTTTCGACACCTAAGAAATGCATTTTCTTTTTTTATTTTGGCTGTTTTTTCTCATCTGTGTGACTACTCAAGGATTTTGACTTTTTGTGAGTCATAATTGTGCTCGGGCCCCGTGTCTAACACTCTTTTATCACTTGTGTTGTCCCGTTTCGTAGATTTCTTTTTTCCCTCTATTTCCTTCTCTTCTCCTAATTCTTTCCTCAGAACAACTTATCTGCTATTTGACAGTCACAAAGATTTGACCCCCCACTCCCTTCGTCTCCATGAATCAGCCTTTATGAACTCCCTTATCTCTGTTGGTGCGTCTGTCTAGCTCCGCGTCTCTCTTTAAGATCCATTTTCAGACTTTTGCAATCCCTCCGCCCCCCCAACCCCTCCAGCGGCAGGCTAATCACTTTTGTACTTTTCCCTCAGCCCGTGGCGGGAGACTCAGGGGTTGGCAAAAGTGCAGCAGGAGGTCTGGCTGTTAACATCATGAAGCCAGAGTCCCCCTGGGAAAGCTGCAGCAGCAGGGGGTATGCTCAACTCTATTTCCCCGCCAGGAAATGCTGCACACACACAGTGCATAATCACAAAGACTTCAGTCAGACGCAAAGATAATTGTAAATCTGTCCAACTGCCGCAGCTAGCTTTTGTGATAGTGATTATTGTGCTTGGTCTGAAAAACATAATCAGAAAATTGTCTGCTAAGGAGGGTGGCATGCGGCTGGTTTCTATGAAATAGCAAGTCAGTAAAGCAGAATGTTACTCAAAGCCTAGCATTGCCTGAAAAAAAAAAAAAAAACAAATATACTGGAATTATTTTGACTTTATCTTTTCAGAGTCACACTGTGACGACCTGGATGCTGCTCTGTGTCTGGAGAAGCTTCCTCTGGTTTGACCAGCAGCCTTTTAGGATATTACCACAGTTATCTTACATCACCTTTGTATATTGCATTTGGCTCTTCATAGTGGAGTCAATATAATAGTGATGTGCAACGTGGGGGATTATGGATATTTTTTAACCCTATTAAGGCAACAAAAAGAATGTCATGATCCTTTCTGCATGGGTTTTTACCATTTTGTTTTGTCTTTTGCCCAGCTCCAATGAAAGAGCACCTTCCATAGGAAGGGGTTCCGTACATATTCTCACTTTACAGTGAGCAGAGGTTAGACATGAAATTTTTAAAAACCAAGTGGAAAGAACAGATGGATTGATGGCCCAAGACCGTGTAGGAACAATGCATTATCCAATGTTAATTATTTGCCAGCAAAAACCACAGGCTTAATTCTGTTCAGTCATTATTCAAGAGGTAACTTGGCATCACTGAGACACAAAATGAACAGCTGCCCTTGACTTCTGTTCAATCAGCTAACCTACATAACAATCATGGGCCTAACTGTGGGCATCGTTTAAGAAATGGAGGCTAGAACAGAGAAATGAAGTCAGTTTGGCAGAGAGCCATTAAAGCAGTGTTTCGGACAGAGGGTTAGCAGATTGCCAACAGTTAATGGATAGACATAAAGATCGTTGCTTAATTTTCTCCTAAAAAATGAAAATTACATACCAAATCAGCTGCTAAAATGTAGAAAGAGCAAACACCAATAGTGATATGTGATCTCTGTGTAATGTAAAAGTGATGTTTTGACAAAAGATATCATCATCAAATTGTGACACTAAATGTGCTCAGAAACAGACTTGTGGGCCAAAGCCTGTAAGATTTGCAAAACAGCAACACTTCTGACAAAATTAGCTCCACAGGGAGCCAACGTAGTGAAACTCAGACCTGCCTAATATTGTCTGTTTTATTGAAGACTAACAAAATCTGCTCAGAGATCATATGGATATGTTTCTAACAAGAAGAGAGAAACCTGACGGATTAAAGCAAAAGGCACTTTGAATTATCAGGGTTAAAGATGAAAAGAAGGAGAATCTTTTCGAAATTTCAAAGACATGAGTTGGGCTTTACTTGTGCAGAAATCTGGGTTGATAAAAAAAAACTGCCTTTTAATGTTTTTATCAGTCTTCTTTTTTCTGATTATCAAGTTATATTAGATTATTTATGTATGTGTAGATTTTCTATTGAGTGGTTAAATGGGGGCCTTTATGTCCACTTAACACAGTCACTTACACACACACACACACACACACACACACACATATATATGTATATATATATATATATATATATATATATATATATATATATATATATATATATATATATATACACATTACAGTATTGAATGATAATTTTATTAGCTGCAGATCTCAACAGCACACTGAATAACTAATATCACACTAAAGGGATCGGGAATCACTTTGTTCTACCATAAGGGCTCTGAATTCAATCTTGGTTCTCTCTTTTTTTTTTTTTTTAACTGAGAATCATTTTTTATACCGTCATATTCAGTAAATGTGTCCCAATGAGTACCTTTTACAAATAACAACCTTCAGGCAGATATTAAATACACTTTTCATTAATGTAATATTTCTGTATTAAATGTTGTTTTTTTATTGGCTTAATGTAATATTCCGTTTTTTTATCAGATGTAAACAGAAAATCATTAGAATTAACACACATAAAGGCTTGAAGGTCTGTCTGTGTGTAATTGATCTGTATGTGTTGCCCTTTGGGAGTTGACTAAGGAAAATAAACTTTTTATTTTGAATATGACCGTATATCCATTATACAATACAGGGTCCACACATATATATATATATATATATATATATATATATATATATATATATATATATATATATATATAACAATGAAGTGCGTGGGTAAAGTTAAGTGGGAATTTAAGAGTTGCTGTTGCTTGAAGTCATGCTTCATAGCTGACAGCATGGTCGAACATATAAAAAGATTAAATAAAGCTAAAGCCGGACTGAGCTGAAGGAAAACACAATGCAGCGCTGCTTTGGCCAAGTGTGTCATGGGATTTGTGGTGGGCTGCAGGCTATTTTTGATTTACTTTAAGTATTTTTTTCTGTTTACTTCTTCTTTTGAGCAGCTTTTCACAACATCTGTTTCTACTCGCTTACAGCTGACCATGTTTTTATAAAAAAAAATAAAAAATAAAGAAAAACAATCCTTAAAATAGACTGTGCATGCTCAGAATGAGTTCCAATCAATCTTGAAAAAGTAGGAATTTGAGAGATTATGCAAGCGGGGTGTGACACATCTCTTGTTTGTGAAGTCAAAAAAGTAGTCCTAAGCTCAGGAGACAAGGTCTGAGAAAATGACAAATTGATTTGACACACACTCACACACACAAAATGATGAACACACAATGAACGACATACAGCAACTCATGTGTGTCTCGCCAATGTTTTGATTAATGCTTTAAAAATCCAGAGCACAATATCAGAATATACTGCTATAACAATGTTCATGCCCCCCCTGGGTCTTCACCGAAAGCTGCTCTGGCAGATGCACAAATAAGAGGAAAAGAAGATCCCTAGAGTCTCATTTGAGGAAGGGGGGGAAAAAACTGATATTGGGTTCAGAACTGTGTGTCACACAGGCAATTAGGACTGAACTAAATAGCTCCCTGCAAACTGCAGCGACAGAAAGCGAGACTGATCCCCTGCTGTGAAACTACATAAGGTCAAACTCTCCACAGGTTTGCCAGTGTGCCAAAATACAACACTGCATCCCTGCCCACCAGCGCACCCATGCTGAGAGGATGCTTAGCACCTGAGGAAAGACTGTGATTTGTAATACAGCAGGTCAGTACTTGAGCCAGATTCAGTATGCAGGCTTGGTTTTCCTTCACAACATTTTTACAGCGCTTTGTCTGTTTTAGTCTTTCTTCAAAGGAACGATGTTCAAAGACCTTTGAATATGGAAACAAAATGTTCAGCTCTGAAATATCTTTTCAACTTGGTGCAAATTTAAAAGAAAAAAAAAACATAGAATCTGAGAAAATGTATCATGGTAGCAGTGAATGTTAAACTACAGTAACAACGGCAAGGAGCTTTTCGTTATGACATTCACAAATTCGCTGACAGGAAACATTTCGTTTCTCAGAAGGTCTCGAAAGTTTGGGCTCCCTTATTCTTTTGACAAAAGTGTTAAACAATCAAACGCAGTTTTCCAAAGAATAAAATGTAACAGTAATGTTAAATGAAGTGCTAGAGCACCTTGCAAAAGTATTCATCTACCCTGAACTTTTTCCCATTTTGTCACATAACTTAAAACAGTCCACATATGTACCAGCATTCTGCATGTAGAGGCTGAAAACGTTATCTAAATTACCCATTTGGGGATTTAGGTCTGTTAAGTTAAGGAAACGGCAATATTTATTCAATAGATCATTTTGAAAAAAGTTGTTTCCAAGAGAAAACCCTGAATTAGGAAAGGAAACTTCTAGGTTTTCAGCACCTGATGCCGTGCACAATCTTCAAAACGTGAACGTCATCCAAACATATTAGTATCTCTAATATCTAGTATCTCTAGAGCCCAGGTAAAAAAAAAAAAAAAAAAGAAACAACTCTGGATTACTTTTAAGTCTGTTATTTTTAAGATCTGATGTCTGGATCTGAAACACTGCAATATATTAGTCCTAATCTTATTATTGATATGGTTTTGAGTGTTACGTATCAATACTGCAGCTGGAAACGGGAAACACTTTGCAGCATGATTCAGGACACCGGTAAAGAGTTAAGCTCGATTTCGGCTCGCTGGCTAAGGGAGGGGTTTGTTATCTACAATACCTTGTAGGGATTACTGGTTGGGATCTGTTACAGTCAGTCAGCCACAGCATGCAGGCTGATGGATGAGGGGCAACTGGGTGTCAAGGATTACATAAAATCAGCATCCACATGTTTTCTTGTGTCTTGGGACACATTTTTGAGGGGGAAAAAAAACGTTTTTTTGAACACTAAAACCTGAAAAACTACACTAACAGATGTTTCCCCAAGTGACCTGATAGTAAGGAATCCTATTTGGATCAACACTAGCTCTAAACCTGGAGGTTTCTAATGTGAGATTTTTCACAAGGAACTACTTTGTTTGCAAGCTACAGAAGGCATTCTTATGTTCTTAGAATAAAATGACGCCAGAGAAGGGGACACAGTGAGGTTAATATCTGCCTTTGAACTTTAGCTCAGAGGTTTAGAACTGACTAAAGCTGCTGGCCTTTGGTCCAAGGTTTCAGGCAGTTTCATTTCCCTAAATGCAGGACTTAAATAAAAAGGCCATAGATGTAAAAGGTTAAAGAAACAGATAGAAGAGGGTAAGACTTACATGAGGCTGCAAGGGCGATGCACAGAAGTATGGTGAACCTCATCAAATGTCCCTCCATCGCTTAAGGTTTTTCTGTAGAAGCAGGATCTCAGTATCTGCGGTGTGAAGGTGTCTGGTCAGTGGCTCAATTGTCCTTGTCCGGTGGTAGAACAACAATGACTGTGGCGGTGTAAGAACAGATAATTGCAGTCTTAGACGATGGAAAGGTCAGCAGAAAAAGAAAACATTAGGCAACCAGTAGGGAACAGTTGCAATTGATAAGAATCACGGCTCGACGTGTCCAAGTGTAACAGTCCCATTGTATCGGGGACAGTGTCAAGCCAATGTTACAACACAAAAATAGTCTCTGCTGCAAATAAAGCACGACTCACAATTGGTAAGAACAATGGAAGTCTACATTTCTCCCTCTAACAAAATTCCAAGCATGCGTTGATCAAAAACAAAAACAGATTGGAACAATGAAACCGTGTACTAGACAGGTCACCGGTCACTGAAACACCACGTTAAACAGGAATTTACTCCTGAAACAGTGAGGCAACATTTCTGCCTGTCTTCCTGATGCACAATCGGGGGTCTGGACCCGGAGGTTTTCCGCTGGTCACTGAACTACTGGCGGACAGTTTCAGGAAGCTCTGACGGATCGTTGTCTTTAAATAATACCACAATGCCGAGATCAGATAAGATCAAATATCAGATATAATTCATATAGAGGAGAAAGGAAGAGTCTGTGTAAACTGTTTATGTAGCTCCAAGGAAAACAGAAAGTCTTGTTATTTCCCTAAACATCACACTGCAAGAGCATAAAAAAAAAACGGAGTCTGTGGGAAAAGCATCGAACTGCTAATACAGTATAGGATCAATTTGAGGGAGCTTTTGTTGGTTAAATTAAGTCCTGATGGTAAACCTTTGGAGCTGCAGTTGGGACTGACAGCAAACATCTAACAAATATAGCTGGCTACCTTTTTATTTGCAGATTTCTGTTTTGACAAGTAAAATATTTGACAAGCTCAAGACAAAATCTGCCTGTATGCCACCCTAGTAAATTGTTTTAATACAAAATAAAATGAACTGCGGCAGAGTCAAGGAAATCATATTGGCTTCTGCCCTCAAATCATTGAGGGAAAATATCAGCAGAGACAAAGAGTGGAAGAAAAGAAATAAATACAATCCAAACTTACTTTTTTTGAAATATTTGGCTGTCTTGAATAATAGTTGGGCTTTGTAATCCACCGACGGGAATGTGGCGGCATTCAGCAATGTGACAATGTGTGGACTTTCCAAAGTTTTTGTTTCTGCCGGGGCGGTGCAGACTGACTTCTGAGCCCCACCCACAGGATCCTTTTTTTTTTAAGTCTGCTTCTGAGAAGAGAAACACATGCTGAAGCCTTGTGAACAGTAGGGAATGTTTAAAGGAGAGAGAGAGAAAAAAAAACAAATTCCCTTCAGTTTACATAATGATCAAGAGAAAAGAAAGTAAGCTAAAAGATGCTCTCATTCCCTCTGAATACACTCAAGTTTTAAAGATTGTGTTATGTGGTTTCAACAAATTTAAATATCCTGGGTTTTCCTAAGAGGGGATAAAGCACATCTGTGAGTCATAAAGGTTTTATTTGGCAAGAGCTGAGCATCCGTCCTCTGAATTAGTAATAGCCATTTTTGTTAAAACTGACTCATTAATTTCCTATTACTGGAAAGGATATAAAAAGGCAGAAATTAGCTAAGAAAGTAATCTTGCATTAATTTCTGGCCATTGAAACATCCTACTAGTTCTTCCTTAATGAAAATCTTAAGGTATTAGCTTGAAAGCGCATGTTTCTCTTTTACGTGACGGTCTGCCCCATAACAGGGCTGGCTGTCGCTGTATTTATCAGTGGGGTTCCATTGAAGCTCTTTGTATTTTAAACAACAGCTTGAACTATGGGATCATGTTTCTAGGTTTTTGTGTATTATTGTACAAATTGCATGTGAAAATAAGAGAAATTAAGAAATGTGATAATCTGATAACGTACCCTTTTGTAAACCTACAGAAACGACTTAGAGCAGATTCCATATTCTTGTGTGACAATCCCCATAAATAACGAGACAACCAACCCCATCTGAGCTCAGAACACACATTTAACGATAATAAAAGGTGGCTTTGGCTTGCAAGGGATAAACAAATTCAAATCAAAAGCCATTACCCTCAGCTTTTTAATTGGTGTCTCATTTATAAATGTGTGCATTATGTTAGCTTTTAAAACAAAAAAAACAAAGGTAACAACAAAAGATAACCGAGACTCGTGAAAATTATAAAACACCCTATAACCTAAAAGTTTTATTTGCATCGCAATACGACCACGGCAGAGTGGACAAACTATCAGGTCGGTTATGTGGTTTTATTTCATACATTTTCTTCCTTTCAGTGTTGCAGTAAAGTGCAACACTGAATTCTTACTTCATTGAACTTTGCTTTCTATGATCTAGGTTTGCCTGTAATCTTTTTTAAATTGTTACATACTGTATTTATTTGTTCAAGTTCAAGTTTGACTTCTTTTTTCCCCTCATTATATGTCCCTTTGCTATACCCGGCAGTTACGGCATATATTAGATTAAAAGAGTTAATCAAAGATTTATCAATTAGCTCTGGATAAGTGATTGAAGGCTGTGATTTAAAGCAGCACCTTGTAAGTTTTGACCCAAGTATTAGCTTCATTTGAAATATATTAAAAGATTCTTCCGGTCAATTTTCAGCACCTGCCACATATATCGATTTCCGATGCGGGCTGCCCTTCCCAAAAACTCGTTTATGTAACTTCAGAGAGTCAGATCTGTCAATGAATGGGTCATGTGACCATCATGTTAGGTCATTTTAGGATACTTTTAAGCTGACAAACAAGCCTCTGACAAATGCAAATTCTAATTTATTGAAAACTCTATGCAGAAAGGCCTCGGCTGGGTTTCAAACCCAAGACCTTCTGCAAGGCAACAAGGCGACAGCATGTATCCCCCAGGCAGAAAAAAATGAACTTCAAAGCTAGTCATTTACTGCGTCATCCGTTGATCTAGGCAGACTTTCATGCCTGAATGATTTCCCAGTCGAAGATAAATGGCTGATTGTCAAAACTAAACAAAAACTTAATTTAACATGTTTACAAATGTTCACAATGCCAAAGAATGCATTACAGGATCACAAAAAAAACTGGACTTCCTGGAAGCACACTTATATTAAGAAAATGTAAAGAAATGACTGATGAATCAAGACTTCTGTACAATGCTTTAATTCCCGACAAAATTTATAGGCTTGTCTGTTTTTACACTGAGGAACTTGGTGGTAGCTTTCCACAATAAACGAACGAGCAAAAAAGAAGTGAAGCTGACAAAGCTTGTTTCACTTAATGTCAACATCAATGCTACATTAAACCCAAATTAGACTCTGCGTTTGATTAATAGCTCAGTTGGATATTACAAATCTTCAAACAAAATAAAATGGCATCGACAAAATACACGTCACCTTTCATTAAGCGTTTTGCTAGCATCTTTTGCTGCAATCACTGCCGGCAAACAATGAGACACTCCATTTGTTAACTGTTCACTCTTACTATCTTAGGTTTAAAGGGTTCTATCTTTACAATTAAATTCCAGATCTTTCTATAGATTTTGAAGGAGACAAAGCTTTTTGAGGGTATCCTTGAATGCTCTTAGCTAGATACTTTTACTCAAATATTCTCTTGGGAGATCCATGGCCAGCGACTGAGCTCTCTGACACTGGCCAGCATATTGAGCTCAAGGATGCCTTTAGTGGTTTGAGAGTTTATTCTATCCAGTACAGATTCAACATACCTACTTTTCTTTGAAATCTTCCCTTTTCCTTTTGTCAGCTGAAATCCAATGTGACTTGCCAAAGAGCTCTGTTTTTGTTACATCAGCACAATGGGTATTCTTCCAGAAAATGTAGGGCTTGTCAACATGCATTTTTGCCAGTTCCAGTCTGTCCTTTTTCGGTTTTTCTTCCATAAGTGGAGTCCTCCTGGACCTCGGTCTGTTCCATGGAGCCCAGCATGGTTCGAAATGTGATAGATGTTGCATTCAGTACATGAAATACTTTGGCTTTGGAGTTCTGCTTGAATGGTTTTGGATGGGGATTCTCTTTCCTATGATCTGTACTGTCCGTCTGATCATCCAGCGGTTTTCTTTTGTGCACACATCCTGGTAGATTTACTACAGTCCCACGAACAGTACAGCTTCTGATAACATTAGTAACTACTGTCACAGAGAAATGAACCTGTTTGGAGAGGGCCCTTTAGTCTTTCGCTGTATCTGAGGTTCTCAGAGAGCTTTTAATTTTGTTTTTTTTTCTGGTCCAGAAATATGGCTAAAATGCAGGGATTAATAGTCTCTTTAAGATACAAACAAATCTGTCTATGCTGTTTCAGCATAGAATTTCTTTTATTAATCATGTATGTTTAATTTTTCACAAACTAAAGGCAAGCAGGTGTGCATTATTCATTTTCTTCGCATCAATTTTCAGGACAGACGAACATTTTTTTTTAATAGGCTGTCAAGATACCAAGAAATGTGTCTGCATCTATAGTTGTTTTTTTTTTATTATTTGGGAGACATTCTACTATAATGTAAGAAACCTGCTTCACATTGCACTGTAGGCCATAACAATAATAAGGACAGCTACAGTCTAATTGAACAGCCTGTGGTGAGTCTGGATAATAATGATCTCCTGTTGCCACCTCTCATGTTACAGTGTGAAATTATCGGTGAGACGTTGACTAAAAGGGTTGCGCTTTTCTTTTTGTCTACATGCTGTTTCTCAAAATAAGTCATCCAGTCCTCAGCCCTCAGCAACTCTGATTTGATTATGTAAAAATGTTGGCTTTTTTTTTGTGGCCTGTTATTCTATTACCTCTGTTCCATCAGTTCTTGTTTCTGGCGCTCTATTGTTCTCGGACCCACATGCGATCGTGTAATTTTGAAGTGAGTTTTTGTGTCCCTCAGGCAAGCATTTTCTGTGTAATTACAAAGCTATTATAGAAAATTACACACCTATTATCAGTTAAAGGTCATTGCCATATTTTATGTTCAATACTTGCAATTCATAAGCCAAAGATATTAGTGAGTCCATTAGTAAA
The DNA here is from genome assembly GCF_011125445.2 of Fundulus heteroclitus. Classification (NCBI taxonomy): domain Eukaryota; kingdom Metazoa; phylum Chordata; class Actinopteri; order Cyprinodontiformes; family Fundulidae; genus Fundulus; species Fundulus heteroclitus. The sequence continues at coordinate 17,697,028 of NC_046368.1, forward strand.
AGTGGGTTAGCAGGTATTGCGGCTGCTGTTTTTACATACAGAAAAATCTAATGCCGGGTGTACAGTCTCCCAGCTTTTAGATTTAGACAAAAACAAAATCGAGAAAATAAAAAGATTGTGCAGCCATTCGGCTGTGTGTTTAAATTTGCAGGGGACCCTGGAGAGTATGTCTGTCTATATGTCTGTCCAAACATAGAAATAAAGGTGCTGGTTTTGAATACAGGTCAAATAAATTATAAATACTACAAAGCTGGCAGCACCAAGAGGGGAGAGAATTAGAAGCCAGCATAAATATGATTCTTTTTTTCAGGAAAGATCATTTGATGTAGAAAAGCACACTAAAATATATCTCCTTTATTTCAGTTTCAGGAATTTTTTGTCTTGTTTTGTTTAGTTATTTCTTTGCAGAAAATGCAGGTTTTATTTTCATTTCAGATTCCATCCTATTCAGCAGTCACTTGGCGAGAGGTGATATACACCCTACACAGTTTACTAGTCCGTCGCAGGGCTACACAAAGTCACACAGGACAAACAACTATACACACACACACACACACACACACACAAACACACTCTGATTTAAGGGTACTGTGGACAGACCAGTTAAGCCAACAGAAATGTTTTTGGAGTGTGAAGGGAACCCAACGTACCTGCAGAGATGTGTGCACAGAGAGAAAATGGAAAGTTCATGTAAAGGGACCCCATGCTGGGAGTCAAACCCAGGATGGGTTACAAGGCTACAAGGCAACAGTGCTGCCACCTGTACCACTTTAAAATGTTCAGGTGTTTATTTATTTTCATATTCTAACTTATAATGCTAACTATACCTTAAACCCTCATTTACTCATAATAACAATATCTTTACGGAACACCTATAGTCTCAGATTAGTAGATTCTATTACAAAATATTATATTGTTAATATTTAGGATATATGAAATTGTTTATTGACAATCAGGACTGACAAGTACAGCTAATACTAAAAAGCTAAACTAAAAAAGTATTCTCACCCATTGGACGTTTTACCCATTTATTCATGTTGCTACCACAAACCCATGTATTGTACTGACGTTTAATGTGGTGCACCAATAAAAAGGAAATATGGTCATGCAAGGAAAAGGATGCATGGTTTTCACAAAAAAATCTGAAAGGTGTAGTTTGTATTTGAATTAGGTCGTATCTACTCTGACACTCCTAAATAAAACCCAGTGCAACCAACAATCTTCAGAAGTCATCAATTTAGTGAAGAGAGTTCACCTGTGTGCATTTTAATCTCTGTATAAAAACAGCTGAACTGTGAAGCCCTCAATGTTTGCTTGTTTTTTTGTTTTGTTTTTTTAATAACTAATAAACCAAGAGCTTCTTGAAGATCAAGGATCCATCAAAAAGACCACAGGAAAATGTGGTAAGAGCCACAGAGATCCGCAGGGAGAAACTTCTGAGAGAAAACCCATTAATTGTGCGCGCCATAAATCTGGTCTTTATGGAAGACTGACAAGAAAAAAGCTGTTATTGAGAGAAAGACTGAGAAAAGTCCATTTTGCCACAAGCCATGTTAGAAATCCAGCAGACATGTGAAAAGAGTGCTATTTTGTGTGGTGAAACGCTAACACCACACGTCACCCTGAACACACCATGAAACATGGCCAGAAAGCTACATACTGTGAGGGTAGTTTTCTTCAGCACGGACAAGGGGGCTGGCCAGATAGAGTTAAAGGGGGCCATGACAACAAGTTAAATTTTTCTGAGGTTATGGGGGGATAAAATGATCTGTTGAGGCCGTGTTAATATCAAAAGTGAATAATAAAGGACCTGCTTAGGGGTGGTCAGTTTTGTTGCTTTGCTCAAAAACATTCAGATCAGAAAACAGGTTATCTCTCTACTTCGGTTGCCTTTCTAAGTAATTCATATTCTCCAATCAGAGTACACCATCAAGCAAACAGCCTTCACCCCTCCCCCCTGCTGATGCATCGACCGTAAGTCACGCTAATATGTCTGAATGCTCTACTCCAGAGGAGGAAGGCGGAGGAGCGGCAGCCCCAGATCAGCCTCCCTCCCGTGTCGAACCAGAGGCAGTAACCGCAGAAGCTGCAGAGTGCAAATATCCCACACTCAACCTCAAACAAATTTCACAGTGGTTACTAAAAAGGAGAGCTGATATGTCTAAGGATGAAAAAAATGGATAATGGTTCCACTCACTCCCAAAGGATGAGAGAATCACAGAAGTTAATTTATGAGGAAGGTGGCAACCACAACACTGTCATTACCTGTTAGTTAGTTTGATTTCTAAATGCTGTCAAATGTAAGAAATGTGTGTTTGTAACTTTTTTTATGAAATTCTTCGGAGAATTTACATATGCAGCAATATCAGCAACATGAAATGGCTTATACAGTGATGTCATGGCACATTAAAAATACAGTGCAATACTGGAAGAAACCTGTTAGAGGCGGCTTTATTCTTGAGGTTGGGGTGGAAGTTCACCTTTCAGCACAACATTCCTGAACATACAGCTAGAGCTACAGTAGAATGATATAGATCTAAGTATATTCATGTGCTAAAATGACCAGTCATTCAGATCTAAATAAATTAAGAAACTGTGGCAGGTTGTGGAAATTGTGGTCCAAGATCCTCTACATCCCATCAGACTGAGCTGAGCCACAGTATTGCCAGAAGTATTTGCTCATGCATCCAAATAATTAAATTTACTTTCCAGTTCCAGTTACTTGTATGCCCACAAGTTTATAACATCAACCATCTAAGCATGCAAACTGTTTCTACAAACATCCATACCAAAGATCCCAAAGTCAACTGTTGTATTAGACCAAAATGTTGAGCAACTGAGAGGATGTGGAGTTAAAAAGTGTTGCTGAAGTTGTCAACCTTCTGCAGAGTCAATAGCTACAGAGCTCCAAACTCTATGTGACTTTCAGAGTAGCTCAAGAACAGTGGGTAGAGAGCCGCATAATGTGTGTTTTCACGGCTGAGCAGTTGCATCTAACCCTAGAATCAACAACACCTATGGAAAGTATCAGTAGCAGTGAGGACATGTTTTCTGGAAAGACAAATCACAGACACACACATATACATATATATATATATATATATATATATATATATATATAGATATATATATATATATACATATATACATATATAGATAGATAGATAGATAGATAGATAGATAGATAGATAGATAGATAGATAGATAGATAGATAGATAGATAGATAGATAGATAGATAGATAGATAGATAATTTATAATGTAACATAATACAGTAAAATAGGGATCATTTCCTTCTCTGGCAGTGCCCTCTCAGGTGAAGACATATCCAAAAAGGCTTGCAATGGTAATTGTAGCTAAGGTGGCTCAACAAAGTATTACCTTGGAGTGGCCGAATACAAGTACAGGCCACAGGTTTAAAAGCTTTATTCATGAAAAACAGGTATCTGTTCCTTCCATGTCCCATTTCTGCATAACGTGTTGTTGTTCTGTCACAATAAAACACCCGAGTTTGTGGTTTGCAATGTGACAGAGTGTGGACAGGTTCAAGAGAATGAATGTGTTTTCCCCTGTATATTTGAACTGTACTGTACTGTTTTTGGGGGTTTGTTTTATTTGTCTGATGTAACAAACGCTTGATGTTCTCAGGGGGCAATGTTTTACTTTGGCTTCACAGAGAAACACCTGCAAAAGGGCAGACAAAAACATCCTTTCCACAATAAAAGGACTCAGAGAAGTCATCCTCCCATTGAACCAGCTCCCGACACAAAGCCTGCCGGTTGAGGAGGAAAACTGAATAAAAGATAAACAACAAAAACACTTCCACAGACTCCAGAACAACTTGTAATTTAACAGGGTCCCCCTCTGTTAGTGGTTGCTCCAAGAGGAGGTCACAGAACTGAGAACTGGCATGGTAGAACACGCCGCCTCAGACGCCGGGGTCGCTGTCGCACCTTTGATTGTGTCATTTAAAAGCATAACGCGATACGCCACTGGACCAACTCTGTTTTTGTCAGTTCGCATTCAGTGAGAAGCAACAACCCAAGAGCCTCGTTTTTGCAGAGCTGAAGCGTGACGTATATGTTAATATGTTAACGCCACAAACAGGAGCCTAAAGGTACCCAGAGGATCTTGTGTTTACAGCCTAGATGATATTTTATGTCTTAACTCCTCAAATCTGACCTCATTCTATCAGGCAAGCATGTTCAAACAAATACACGGGGGACCTAACCCTGAGAGGGGGCAGTTTTGTTCTACTTGTATTCCTGCCCATATTAACTGGTTCGAAACTACTTTCAGTCTTTGCGTATCTCCCTTGGCTTACATTTAGCTGACGAGGAATATGCCGGGGTTGGAATTCACCTCTGAGCCTCCCCAATGAAGGACACGTCTAAAGCAGCTCACTACTTCAGTGGCATTCGCTTTCACTGGCGCCTCCCCCACCCCCCCTCACAGCCTCCCCTCCCCAGGAGCACTTTTTCAATAACAGGAAACAATCGGCCGTCGTCTTTCATCACGAGCTGACGTTGGTTCCCGCACGGTGCCACTGGGTCTCTATGCTGCCAACCAGCCAGCCAGCCAGCACACAGCCAGTCTACAGCAGAGCTGAGAGAGAAGAAAGAGTCTGTGCCGACTTCCTCGCTTCCTTATCGTCCTTTTAGGGGTGTGTGTGTGTGCGTGGGGGGGGAGGGGGGTGGGGGGCATGCTTTCACTGAAAATATTCCAGGCTGATATAGGATGAACAGAAGCCTATCATCATTGCAAAGTCATTTAATGTAGATCTCCATCCCTCCGAGGGAACTAAACGACAAGGCCCTTGTTGCAGAGTAGTCTCGTTTGTGAATTTATGTCTCGTTTGCAAGCGGAGCTGAGGGCTTTCGGCCGGGATTAAAGTAACGTTCGAGTTAAGTGACGGGTGGCGGCAGTCTATCGTAGAGAGTGACAGACCGATGATGCTAGATCGGTCTTGTGTTGATAACTAACCGGCGGCACCAGATGAAAACCCTGAGACACAGAATGTTTAGGTTACATTCAGCTAAAAGCTTTTGTTTTAAATAGACTACGGGGGTGGTTTTGTTCTTAGCCTCCCGATTTTTTTTTTTTCTTTCTACGTGTACAGCCACTTGACTGCAAATCAAAACAAATCCTGAACAGTTCCCAGGCTTCCCATGAAACACTTTGGCTCTAACGAAATAATGACATGCCTCCCGTTGACCCTGAATTGTACAGGTGACTCAAAAGCAACTCAGCATTTAGCTTCTGAATGGTCTGGAAATTCATTGTTCATTTCCAAAGCTGAAATATGAAGCCCTGAACATGCTTCATATTTCTTAATTTTTCGCAGGTGATGTCTTGAACAGTGGGCTTTGTGAGTGGATGTTTTTTTTTTTTTTTTATGAATTTTAAAAGGTAAATTATTGGAGCACTTCATCAGTGTTAAGAGTCTGCCTGCTGTGGCTTATGTGCCTCAGACTCCAGTCCCAGGTTTTAATCAATTCAGTGCATAAATATTCAATATTTGTGCACGCTCTTTTAAATGTGCACAAAAATTACTTCAAAGTTTCATCGTGCATGACCTAAAAATTTTAGTTGCAGGTTTTGGGCATCAAGGATTTTTTACGTTCCAAAGTAACCAGCCTTGGTGTCACCATAGACAGCAATTTTAAACTGAACGAACAAATTAAAAAATCACGTTTTAAAATCGGGGTTTTATCATCTCCGTCTGTTATCTAAGGTAAAACCGTTTTTATCTTTTAACCACTTTGAGCAGGTTTTACACTCATATTTCCAGCCATCTGGACTACTGCAATGCACTTTATTCAGGCATTAGCCAACGAGCTCATCTCCCGTCTGCAGTTAGTCCAAAATGCAGCGTCTCGTCTTTTAACGGGAACCAGAAAACATCAACACATTACACCAATTCTTGCGTCTCTGCACTGGCTCCCTGTTCATTTTAGAATTGATTTTAAGATTTTTATTGTTTGTGTTTAGAGCCTTGAATGTGATGGCTCCTCTATACATCCTCGACCTCCTCCAGATTTACTCTCCAGTACGTGCTCTGAGGTCTGAGGGCCATCTTCAGCTTATAGTGCCTGAGACGAGGCTTAAAACCAGAGGGGACAGAGCCTTTTCTGTAGTTGGCCCCAGACTTTGAAATACTTTGCCCCTCCATATACAAACAGCCTCCACAGTGGAGTGTTTTAAGTCTCGTCTTAAGACTCACTTTTATTCTTTGGCCTTTAACACTGTGTGGTTGTGTGGTCCTCTGTGTCCTTTTCAGTTTATTTATTTTTTTATGTATGTTGTTAAATATGCTATAGAAATAAAGTGGATTGGATTGGATCTTAAATGCACTTGTGAGGGGTTTTATAAACTTTGTTTAATCTCACGGTGTCATGTAAAAATCACAATAATAATAATTATAAATGTAGTCAGATAAAGCACAAAATGTTACTCCTCTTTTCTACTAAAAAAAGCTGTTATTGCAGAATGACACTTCTTTCTACCAATTCCAACATCTGCTTTGTATATTTTTACTTTAAGCATTTATTGGCAGTAAACCAATCCTTTGACAGGATCTTATCTATTGTCTGAACAATTCAAATAATCAACTTGTTTTTTTTTTTTTTTCTGTCTCGATTTCCTCTTTCATTGTTTTGCATTTCACTTGCAGACCTCTCTGACCTACACAATTTGACCCATGTGATGAAGTTTCAATCAAAGAAGGCTTTTGAAGGATAATTTCTGACAAATCAAAAGGTATAACGCAAAAACCACTGTCCGATATTCACTCAAGTAAATCATTTTGTATTTCGTTCCTTGTTTCACAGCCTCCTGCGACGTGCGATGCATATTCCAGAGATTAACAACACAGAGAAGATAAGGGGATTGACATGGTCAGGCCAGGGTGATATTATCCATTAGGTGGCATTTAGAGCGCCTCAGGTTTTGCAAATTCACATGTGGGGTTTAAAGTAACATTTCAATGTTTCAAGCGTGTGTGTTTTTTTTCAAACACCTTTGGCTCATTACCAAACCACCGACGCTTGCATGATTTGTTTGACTGTATGTAATGGTAGATTATTCAGAGGGTTACGGAGAAGTTCATGCCATTTAAAAATAAAATGTAAATGAAAAGAAATGTGTTTTTTTTTCTCCTTTTGCCTCGTTTACATTGCTTTATTACCGTTTGTGAGATGTCGGCCTTTTTTCCTTTCAGACATTTCAGCATGTGTTTAGGAGCATATTCTCTGTTTTGGAACCTCAAGTGGCTATTTAAGGAACTGCAGATGAATTCTTCCACGTTAACTCAATTAATAAGGCTGGAAGGTTGCTGATTACTCCAGATGTAAAATTGCAATGAGCGAACAATCAAGCTGTTTTCACCCTACCGGAAAGCAGAGGTCTTGTCTCATTTCACCAGCTTTTTTTTTTTCTTTTTTTGTCAGTAAAATACTGGTGATAAGTTTTCTCTCACTGTGACATCGCAAAAAGGTCTACGTGAAAAGAGGGAAATGTGTAACCCCAACAAAACACATCTGTTATTTTACCTGCTATTGCTGAGTGTTGTTTTGGCTTATTTCAAAGGATTAATGAATCATTCTGTGTGTCCACAACAAACATCTTTAGCAATAACAAGCGTGCTGCACGTTATAATCTCATCATGCATTAAAAAATAATAATAATGCATGCTAAGATTATAGGTCATCCGGTGTTGTGTTTTTGATATTTTGTCCAATGAGCTGCAGGTTAAGCCAAACACCATGTTCTTTGTTTTGCACCGTCCTACGTGGCAAATTCCACCGCAAGCTCAACGTGTCCGCTCTGTTTTCTACCTTTATAAAGTAAGAGCAACATTCCTGGCATTCAAGCAGCATCCTCAGTGACTTCATGAAAGCGTTTCAGACGCCTTCTCTTGATTGACTTTCCGATGGACACATCCTGTCCACCTTCAGCGACCATTTTCCCTTTCCTCATCCCTGCAGAGCAGAGTCATGATCAGAGCCGTCCTTGGAGAAAAGTCCGGATATCTGTGGTAATGTTGGCTCAGCCCCGGCTGGAAATACGTGTGCTTGTGCGAGAGAAAGATGAGGGAGGTGAGAGGCAGAGGAAGAGCAGCTGGTCATTCGGGCCTCAAAGGAGTTATTGGAATAACACTGGAGAACTGCGGCTGCTGCAGGGTGTCCTGTATCCTGTTGTGTCTACATTCTCCAGCGTCCTTGTTGGGATTTATTATTAGAAAGCATTTCCCTTGTTGATTTTTTTATTTATTTTTTTTTGGTGTTTGTCCACAATTACCTATAATGTCAGAATGGGGACTGTTAAAATGAATTTTAGAAGAACAGTAAAGAAGACACCACTGCAAAACTAGTATCAAACTATATGAGTTCATGATCTTGAACGTCTGTGTGTTCTTTAATCTTCATATAGTTATTGTTCATGTGTGTAAATACTAGAGTGTAGACAGTGCATCTTTTATTTATTTTTTTGCTTTAAATACAGTTTAAATACAAAGTTTTAGTTTAAAAAAAGGAATTAAAAAATGTCTTTCTTTTTCTGTTAGCGGACATCAGGACTTACCTCCTAGCAGTGGTCATGTTATAATCTCTGGATTTATCTCACCCTAAATATGTTTAACAGGCCAATGTTTGTCTAAAAGGTTTGTAAAGTTGCAAAGTCCTCCCTGAAGTGACATGTTTCCCAGTCATTCGTAATAACCTGAATGGCTTTTTCTCCATTTACCTATCAATTTCACAGCGCAACACAGTCCTATAACATCTCGTTAGGCACAGCTAGAATAAAGAGCAACCAGTGATCCAGTTCTTTAAACGGGCGATGCTAGAATGCAATGCAGTGGAGAAAAAGAAAAGGGATTTGACTCCAAAAAACAAAATGCTCGACATTCAAGTGAGAATGAAGCTGGGTATCTTTGAAAGAAAACAAAGATAGGAAAACATCCTGCAAGGCTCTTTTTACTTAAACGGTGGACTCCTACATTATTATACAATACATGATGACAAAAATGTGGTATGTCAGCTTCAGTATGGCACACCAAAGAGCCCTGCAGACAGCAGTGAAGGGAGCTGAAAAGGTCGATGGAGTGTCCCTCTCCGCTGTCCAAGACCTGTGTCAGAGTTGCTTGCAGTAGCAGAGCAGCGAATATTACCAGAGATCCCCAACAACCTTTTCATTAACTTTTTGCAAACAGTGGCGCAACAACAAAAGCAGAATTAGCAGACCGGTACACAGTTTTCGGCTGAAGCTGTTTAAATGCTGAACTGCTGATTGTAAGGCTGTTATTTTATATGGTTTAGCCGTTTAGTGTTTTTAGACATTCTAGGTGTTTAATCCTTTTGCACGCTGAGCTGTTGAATGATCCCTGAGAAACAAAATCCCAAATTGTTATGACCTACTTGTGTCGCAGCGAAATGACAAATTGGTTTCGTTGGTTCACTTTGAGCACAGTAGCCTGTTGGTGAAGGTTAACGTCTCACTCGTCCTCTAGCCACGTTTAGTCCTTCTAACATCCCCCACACAAATTCAAAAGAAAACAACATCCAGACACAGCTCATCCAGTTACGCTGCTTTACTACAGTGCATCAATAGCCTTGGAGACCTGGGCGAAGACGTCATCCACCGACAGCTCAGAGTCCACCTGCAGGTCAATCAGAAACACGGCGTCACGTCGTGTCTGCATTTCAAAAATGTCCCACAAACTGCTGGGACAGCACTGTGTTGGTCGCACTCACCTTCCTGACAATGCCACGGCTCTCGTAGAACGCGATGACTGGCTCGGTTGCTTTGTAATACAGGTCCAGGCGCTTCTTGATGGTCTCCTCGTTGTCGTCGGAGCGGCCGCTGGTCTCGCCACGCTTCAAGAGCCTCTTGACCATGGTTTCTGCCTTTGCGTCGACGTACAGCAGCAGGCAGGGTTTCCCGATCTGAGGTCAAAAGATAGTTGGCTGGATTATGCTTCTTTTTTTTTTTGGTAGCAGCGCTATGGAAATAAACCTTAAACCCGACGAACGATCCCACCTTCTTCTCAAACTCCTCTCCCTGCTTGACCTCGCGAGGATAGCCGTCAATGAGAAAGCCCTTGGAGACGTCGGCCTTGGCGATCATGGCATCCTTAATCATGTCCAAGACCGTGTCCTAGAGAGCAGACACCAACGGCGGTATAAGCTTTCTGACAGAAAACGCGCGAGAAATCACTTTAAAGTGTCGGCGGCTTTCTTACCAGGGGTACGAGCTCCCCTTTCTGCATGATGGCCTGGAGTTGCTTGCCCCTGTCAGAGCCGGAGGCCACCTCAGCTCGCAGCAGATCTCCAGACGACAAGTGGGTGTAACCATACTTTGCAACTATCTTCTCACACTGGGTGCCCTTTCCAGAGCCAGGCCCACCTAAGGGTATTAACACAAAACCCCACCACGGTTACACGCCCGGAAAGAAACAAGCGGTTCAAACGTCTTGCCAGTGAAACTGGCTCAGAGTACTCACCCACTACAAAGATGATTTTGGCATCCTTGATTTTGTCTGCAACAGGCATAGAAAATTAAGGTTATAATCTCACACGCACACACAACACTGGAGGCTTTCCTTCAAATCTAAATGTGAATCCACAAAAAGAGATTTAGGTGACAAACCGTCTTGTGATGTGGATGTGGACATATTCTCCATTTTTAATGTTGCAGAACAAAGAGTCTCCTTGTGCAACAGTCTGTTTTGGCTCTGCTTGCCTTGAAGTGGGTTTGTGTCATTACTCAAACCGCGTTGACATGGCAACTGTTGCTACCTAATTATGTTTTGCAGCCAAGGGGTTAAGATAGAACTAAAGGAAAAGTCATAAGCTTAACCAGTGCAGGAGAAGAAGAAATAAAAACTTGCTGGGACTAATTACATAGATGATACATTTACATTTATTGAATTGCTATAATTTGTGTTATGATGATGATTTATTTATATATTAATGGTGAAATACGCCACAAATAAGTGGGATATTTCGGTTAATGCAACGGCTTTTCCTTGCAATATGTGAAGCGACCAGAAGAGGGCGATATAGACCTCGGGAAAAAAAGCTGTTCTGTGGCTCTGCTTTACTTAAACATGATTAGATTACTAATGGAAACACAAATTAACAAGTTTCCCCTCATTGATCACATGCAGTAAAGCATTTATCACTCTGCTGAAACACGTGTATTGATTACCTGCCATCGTGTTGCCTCTGTGGGGTGTTTATCCTTAGCTGTAGGGAGGGAAGAAAAAAAAGACGTTTTATGGTGAAAATGTAAAACACTTTAGGTACAGATAACCCTGAACAGACATGGTACTGCATGAAAATTAGAAATAGTCACAGAGGAAAGCAAAGTATTTCTACTTTTCCGTTACTACTCCTGCTTAGGCCTACTGTAAATGCAAAATAAAACCCAGCCAATGATTGCTAAAAGTATATAGCTATTGCAGTCTGTCAAATACCTGACATTTCAAGTTTTTATCAGCTGACGATTGAATTGTTTCCAGAATCGATGCAGGATTGCTCCTTGTGTTGCGGCAGCAGAACACTAAAGGTCATATAAGCTTTTCCTTAAAGTGTTACAACTATTTCATTGATTCAGACATTCACTGGGCTATGACTGAACTGAAAACATGCTTCGTTTCTAAAGTTGTTCTTATAGCATTTTGTTGTTCTTTTGTTTGTTAGCTTTTTCTATAAGGAAATCATGTTTGCTCCTAAAACTCAGTATGCTCCTCCGTTTCATACATACGTTCATAAAAATGTCTAGAATTTAGCATTCATTAAGTTTAAATTCAAGTTCAAAAGTCCTAGTTTATCCCTAAGGGGGGATATTGTGTGCTAGGAGAAATAAGCTATAAACTGTAAATCAGAACCAGTGCCAATAAACACTGATACAAATTGCAATGAATATGAAACATTAAATATCCCATAGAATTTAGTTAAAAGCCAGACTGTAGGACCTAGCGATATGTCCCCCTTCACGAGTCCAGCATTTTGGCTTTATAAATGTATATTGTTATTTTCATCCTTATCAGTAATTTAGTTTTGGTAGCAGCAACCATTCGGTTATGCTATTATTGTCCGCATATCAGCCTCGGTTTTGTCTTTTGTCTCTTGTGTAAACCTAGACTTGAACACATTGATCTACGTTTCCTATGGACCTTTTTTATTTTATTTTATTATTTTATTGATTACTTGTTTTTTGTTATTTTTCATTTGATAACCAGATGTTTGAAGACAGGCATTTTGATATAGTATTCTTTGCAATATTGCTGAAATTGTGGTGAGATTTGTGTTCATATTGACACGTGAGCATGCCTGGATCTAAACCTTTCTATTCCAGTTCTCAGTCAGTCTAAATGGTGTGCTTAAAGTCTTTGCAGGCAGGATCATTTATTCTTCCAGAATTACTGTGAACTTAGATGGTCTGCACAGTGGCAAAGTTGGTAGCATCATTGCCTTGCAGCAAGAACTTCCTGGGTACAAAACCTGGCCTATGGGCTTTCTGCATGAAGTTTGCACATTCTCCCTATACAGTGGTCCTCTCTGGCTTCCTCCCAGAGTTCAAAAACATGGCTGTTATGTTAATTGGTTTCTTTAAAGTGTGTGTGTGTGATTGTTGTCTCAGGGGTCTCAATGTTGCCCTGTGATGGTGACCTGTCCAGGACTGCTGGAGATGGGCAGCGGTCCCTACATGAGCCTTGCATGGATAAGTGGGAATAGATGATGGATGGATATATATTTAGATCAGCTTCCCTGTTCTCATGCTCTGCTTGGTTGGCCAACCAGTTTGACTAGAAAGGAATGTTTTAGTAGGTTAGCAGCTCTTGCATATTATGCAAAGCCCATAATCTGTGGGCTTTGCATAATATGTGGAAAACGTGCTGCTTTAATGTAATATAACTATGTAGTATATAATGAGAATCTATGATATCTTGAATAAGCAGAGACTGTTGATTTCTATTTTCAGCAGTTTATTAATTCTGCAACTTAAGAAAATCTGCAGCAACTCCAGCCCTCAATGTTCAGCTCACAGGCGACTGGTAGTTTTACATAATATGTACTCAGCATATCTAAAGAGGGCAGAAACCACAAAGAGGTACTATCATTTTTTTATATTCTTTGTGCAGCTGACAGACAACACAAGAATGAGGAAGTAGCCTATGTCTTAGCAAATTGTGTCAAGTGCAAGCTTGCCCATGTCAAGTTTAATAAAAGTTTGAAAGAACTTCACCACTTGCTGTAAACTGTGCATATGTCAAAGAAAGTATTTTTCCCCCCTCTTTCTTTTTGTACAGAGTTATGTTCTTATATTAAATCATTTAAACCCATGATGTAAACATTTAATATCAACTATCACACAATCATAGTTTTGCATGATTTTATTTTATTTTTTGCTTTTGTTTTTGCATAGTCAACTTTTTAAATCAAATACGTCACCAAATGAATTGAGAACGGTTATTTCTGTCAAGCAGTATTTCTTTGCTATCTTTTTGCCAATTTGGGATTCAAAACAGTTGGGTCTGTTTGACTTATCTGTTTCTGCATAGCCACAGGGAGAAATAGGACATACTTGTGGCCAGGGCTGACGTGTTCCCTTGGGTAGAGCCTAAATAAGTTCATTTCACACATGCCAACTACAGCAGTGGGCTGCACATTTGGTAGCACTGCTGCCTTGCAGCAAGAAGGTCCTGAGTACAAATCCCAGCCTGGGGTCTTTCTGTGTTGAGTTTGGGTGTTCTCTCTGTGCATGCATGGGTTCTGCCATGGTACTCCAGCTTTCTCACCATGGTTTCTCTAGCCTGTGTGCATGCATGGCTGTTTGTCCTGCGATAGACTGGCAATGTGTACACGGTGTACCCTGCCTTTCACTCAATGACCTACCCATTGATATGTGGGTAAAGACAATCGATGGATGGAAATAACAGCTTGGTAAGCAGAGGCTTTTCAACTTTAAGGGCCCACGAGAAAATTAAGTATTCTTTTTCCCCAAATACAAACTGCATTTGTATTTATCCTCAAATTGCCAGTTATTTTTTGTTGTCTTTATCCATGGGAAAAAAATTATCCAAAGTGTTATAGAAAGAACATTTAATCACCACCAGAAACAAAAGAGGCACTGAGAATACAGTTAACATTTGCCGTTATGTTTTAACACACTCTAGTTCAAGGGTTAGGCTCAGGGCAAGATAATGTCAATAGCTTTCAAAAAATATGCACTCAGATGCAAAAAACCAACGATTCCCCTCGCCCCACTGACCGACCCATTGCAGTGGGACGGGGCGAAGTAGGGTGAGCAAAATAAAGTAGGGGCGGTGGAAAAAGAGCTTTAAGCTGTAAGGAGAATGGTCACTGAGTTAGATTTAATTTAATGCTTGCCTTTTGGGTATTTAACACAGTTACTGGTCTCCATTAACGTTTCCGCACTGTGGCTGTTTAAAATTATAAACATTTTATCTATTAAACGGTGTTAGAATGGTGGTATTAGTTTTTGCAGCTTATCTACAGTAAAATGCAAACCCCAAAAATATTTGAGAATGTTCTAATTTAATTAGCAGCGCACCTCAAGCGTGACGGTGCCGTATTATCAAGTGTCTGGTTTTATGATAGCACACGTGAACCCCGTGGTCAGAGTAAATGTCACTTGTGGGCTGCTCTCCGGGTCAGCATGGTGCCTCTTTGGGAATCCCAGTCTGGCCTTTTATGGTGCCTTCCTCCAGGAGCCTTGGTACTTTGGTTACCTAGAGCAGTCTAATAAATCTGATCCATAAAATAATCCACCATTTTGTAGAGTGAGCTGATAGCTGTGCATGTACAAAGTATTCTGAGCCATTATTTGCACCTTTACCATTAAGACTAAAACATAAAATGTTACTCAATCACGTAAGTAAGACGCAGAATGAGAAAGAATTCTATCCCAATGCACGTCAGCTTTCCACAATATTAGCAGCACATTCTAGATAAAAACCTTGGATGTTCCACAACTCCCACCCACGTGTCTTACTGCTACTTTTTAACATGCAGGCAGTCGTGCTAAAAAAAGCCACAGCAAGTCTGCAGCTGTTAAAGGATATAGTGACACCCATTAAGCACATGGAGATGGAGCCATGGCCAACTGCTCCTCGAGCGACAAGACGTGAAAACAAAAGTTGACAGTTTTTTTTTTTCAGAGCATTCGCTCGAGCACACCATTTGGTTAAGCTTTCTTCAAGTTTAATTAGGCGCACTGCCCCTTTAAAAAAGGGACCCCTTTGACGTCAGTACACTGGAAGACATTCCATGTTGTTTGTGAACGGATGGAGAACGAGAAATCATGTTGTTAGTGATCTGGTTGCAACGCAGAGTGGCAGCTTGGTTGTGTAGCATAATCAATAACACTCTGACACTAATCAGCTGTGAATGACCTTTATGGGGGCTTAGAAGCATGAAAGTGGAATTAAATAGCTGCAGAGAGTTGAATGAAAATGACCTTTATTGGTTGGAGGTTTACCATGTTGTCTATGCACTGATAAAAACAGGGGAGGTCTTTGCAATGGAAAGTCAGAAGAATGTTTGTGATGGTTATTTATATTGAACCTAGTTATGTAATCCCCCCCCCACACCCCTACAGTACATCACAATGAATGACCAGACGTACATGCCTGTGCACTACAGAAACATCTGATCCTCTCAAAATGTCAATTTGAAACGGTTTACCCCATGTCTGTAGACACCAAATGACAGCTGACAGTTACACTCAGCCATTCTCACTTCCCATCCCAATGAACAGCTCCGCCTGCCTTCAGTCTCCGTCATCCCCGTCACCGCCTCTCCTGAAGCAACCACTCCTGTCTCACAGACATTCCTGCATGACCTTACTTTGCCGAGCCTATCGTACTCTGTACTGACCTCTCTCCCGCGCTGTGGCTTTAGATTCCCTCTGCAAAGGGGGCTGCCTTTCCCTGGATCCCTGTGTGCGTACGTCTGCACAGTTCCTGCTGCACGGCAGCCCTCCCTCCCCCATTTGATGCCTTTTTATAGCTCAGCTGAGCCTGCTCAGCCTGCGCTGCATTCTGGGTAAGAGGGAGGAAGAAAAGACAGGGAGAGGGAGGGAGGGAATGACTGAGGAACAGAAGGAGGCAGGGAGGGGGGAACTAAAGGAAGGGTGACCGCAGAGGAAGGGGGTGGCATTAAGTCTGACAGCTGAACAGAAGTGGATCCATTTATTTGGTTTATGTTTTTGCAGGTTTTATCTCTTCAGAATTCATTCTGAACAGGAAGAGGTGTGGCAAAGAAACTGTGCAAATAGCGTACGTTCAAGGAGGAAGTGAACTTCAAAAGGAGGAATTACTTCACAATATGTTAAATGCCACAAATTCTCGTTTAAACTTGACATCCAAAAAATGTGCCACGCAATTAATCTTAGCCTTGAATATCTTTAAGCAGTAAGATTAAAGAGAAAACTGGAGGAATAATTGCTTCACCATTTGCTAAGTACTTTTTACTGTACTTTTGACTGAGAATCTTCACCAACTTCCTTTTCAGTCCCACCCAATCTTTGGTCATGCGATGACAGCCGATGTTTGGAAACAGGCTTTGTCGGTCCTTTTGTTCCGTTCCAAGATTAAGGCTTGAGAAACTCTGCCCAGCTCAGTGAGTTGTCGATAAAGACCCAACTTTTCGGTTCGCTGACTATGTCGACATGCTAATGTTTGGAGCACAACATCAATTCTCTTGAACCTGAAAGAAGGACGTGACTTGTTTCAATTAAACATTTGAAACATTTTATTAAAAGCATGAGGCGACATATTCATGTCCTTAAAGGAACATAAATACAAAATATATTTTATGTACAAATTATGGCAAAGACAGTTAAAAGCATTCCAGATATTTTTTTTTTTCTAAAAAAGTAAATTTACAAAAAAAAAAAAAAAAAAAAACCCAAGACGAAAAAGGAATATATTAACTGCAGCTCCCAATATGTTAAATATCAAAGAGAGTTGGATTCCAATGTGATCCACGATGCTCCAACAATTTCAATTAAATCACATGGTATGAACTTTGAAGTTCAAATATGAGGTATGCACTACATCTGAGTAAAGAAGAAAAAGCCTAAAGTTAAGGATATACATAATCTCAGAACCATTAAACAGATGCTTAGTAGCAGGTCTTAATTTCAGGCTCTTGGCAAGTTTAAACGTTTTATGTTTCGTCTGTACGAGGCATGGGCTGGTTAGCGAGGTATACCACCATATTAAAACAACTATGGTGTCAAAACTAGTAAGAATTCAGTCTTATGATTCCTGTGGTGTAAAGTCGGTCTTAATGAGATGCTAGAGGAAGGGCCAGAGAAAGCAGCGTTTGTTCAGGGCGTATCGAGCATAAAGCTGCGCCACTCCCACCTGTTGCTCATCAATGGTGGTCAGCTGAAGGAGAAGTTTGGCAGTTCGCCACAAAAAAGAAAAAAAGAAAAAAGACAGTATGCCATGATGCTGGAACTAGAGCGGGAAAACAATAATAAAACAATAATATAGAATTTTCATCAGTCTTTTTCCCCCCAGATACTCATTTAATGTTTCTGATCCCATAGCAATAATATGTTAGACTATTTTGCAGAGGTATGAATAACTTCCAATAAATGCAATTAGATCAACTTAAACTTTTGTGTAAATATCATGATGCTGCAAACCCAAGGTATTTTACTCAAGGTCATTGCACCTTGAGATTCTTATACCAGCCCATGCCCAGTCTATACCTCCCTTACTTTATAACTAACTAACTGAAAAACACGCTTTGTCTGCCACCAAATACGCTAAAGCATTTATATTAATAGTAACAAATCAACGCAGGAAAGGAATCATGCAGAACTGTGATGTGGGATCACAGTGTCGTTCATATTAAAGGCCGCACCCTGCAGTTCACAGACGCAATAAAAGTTTTGTCCCCAGAGAGACGCTGTGCTAGAAATACGTACCAGAAACATGACATGTCTGCTTTGAACCTAAACAAATAATAGTTGTAAAAGTAGTTCACTGCCAGATGTTTTAAACATCACAGGCAACTAAAAGCATCACTTTAAAAGTAAAAATCAAGAAATATTTTTAATTTAAGCCTAAATTAGTGAGCAAATTTGGTAGTTTTCCTTAAAGACGCTATTAGAGTCATTTGGCCTGTAACCTTGGTTTAGATAGATCTGAATCCGTATCTCTATGTAAAACATAATGTTAATAAAATAACATAATTCTTATTTAGTCAGAATTGATAAATAATGCTGTATAGTGAAATAACTCAAAATAACCAAATGGATGTCGAAGGCCAACATCAATACTGTTACTGCACAAATAACACTGAGTGGTCGAAACCACAAACATATGAAGGAGAAAAGCAGCATTAATCAGAGTACACTAGAATTAAATCTGTCTAAATTTAACATAATCCATGTTAATAAACGTCAGTGCACGCCTCCCATTGCAACAACACCGTTTTAGAACTTTTACTCTCCATATTTTACTCTATGCCAATCCTGAGCATTCAAAAATGCATCCGACACTGGGGAATACAATCTCAGGTCTAAAAAAAAATCATCTGATTAAGGCATTAGACTGAGTATATATACAGTTTTCATCCTTGTTACTTTACCCGAAAACTGCTCTTTCTTGCAAACTCTCCGAGCCCTGCATCTTGCTTGTTTCAACATTAGATTTACACACGTTTAATACAGAATACATCAAGTAACATTTAACAGGGCACCACCTATTGCACATTCCTTAATAAACTGGTTAGTTCACCCATGAGTACCATCTTTTACTGCCTGCTCATCCTTCTGTCTCTTCTGCTGTGTTATTTAGGAAATGACAGGTTGTGCAGCATTATTCACCAAGTCCTAGCTTGGAAAGTCACCAGGTGTCTCCTGGTCGGAGGAGTGAGAGCTGTCCTGGTCATCCGATGGTAGATGGACACGCTGCTCGTCCATACGCTTGGCCTGTACCCTCTGGATTAGGCTGAAGAAGTCTTCATCAGGCACTGTGGGGGCATGAGGCCCAGCTTCTGGTGGGGAGCACCGCTGATCATCGATCCTGGAGGACTAGAGTCAGGAAAACGAAGGCAGTTAGCGGAGCGGTGAATTGAAAAGGAACAAATGTACGATATCACCTGCAAGCTTTGCAACACGACTGCACCATATTAGGAAATCTTGCAATTGGCAATAAAAGGTAAACATAACAATGACATCAGTTAAAGTTTATCCCAGTTTTCTTTTTTTCTCTCGTTCCCATGCTTGCTTCCGTAAGTCTGTGACCTTAAGCCTTTTGAAGAAAGTCATCGGTGTCTGGCGTGAACATCTGCTGCCATGAGACTGTCCGATAACTAAATATTACATAAGCATGAAAAATGCAAGTTCATAATAATTGGAATATATCAGCTACCAACCAAAGCACTTCAACAGTCCATTGTGATATATATTTTGCACAAGCGGACAAAATATACTTACTTACTGACTGAGTTTTTTTTTTTTATATATATTGCAACAACCCTACTTAGCAATGTAGGGTTGTTGCAATAAAAAAAAAAAAAAACCTCAAAGACACTAGATAAATTTAATGTTTATCAGATCAAAGTGATCTTATTTAACACTAGAATTACCAGAGAAGGGTCATTTAACATTTCTACCTTTGGAGCCCAGAGACGGGTCGACTGACCTGAAGGATTTTAATTAGCATCCTATAAGCAGTTGTGAACCGGCGCTTTTGTTCTGTAAATAAGGCCATTACTGGTGCACCAAAGGAAGGGGGAAGCTTAACTCCCTACTAACTGCCAGGTACAGCTGTGAGCAATGACCAGAAGTATTTGTGTCTAAGTCAAGAGGACTGAAATTCCAGCATGAGAAATATACAAACGTATAAGAGGCAATGGCAATTTGGACAATTTGGTATTCGTACTACTTGAACTGTTTTGCATTTTGTTAAATTATGATTACAAACATCAGTGTATTTCATTGGTATTTTATGACATTGACTCGTACAAATTAGTGCATAATTGTAATGTGAATAGAAAAGGATCTGTGGTTTAAAAAGTGGTTTTCAAAGGCAAATCTGAAAAAGTGTGGACTGCATTTGTATTCAGGGCCTGATATTCCAAGATTAAAAAAAATTGCTTAATTACTAAATTCTAGTCAACACAAAACTTATTGTTCGATTAATAAGCTTGTTATTGTTCGATTGAAATCAGAAAGAGAGGGGCATACTTAGACATGACCAGGACATGGTCATCAGCCTAAACTGACAGGGTATCACTCAGACAAACATCTCCTTCTTTAAAATAATTTTCAGAACTACCTTGTTTGTGATGGTAGCACAGAGTAGGCTTTTTTTCCCTACCCTGACTTCCAAGCAGCTAGTTGATTACATACATACATAATAAACCATACACAATGGTTTTAGAGATTTTGGATCCCAAAAATGCTGCACTTTGCTAATAACAAACAATTGTTTATTATTATAGAATTTAGTTTTATCCACACTGCAGGGTAATAGTTGTAAAGTGATGGTGTTGGTTGCTTTTATTCTTTGGGGGATGCTATATTCAGTAGATACAGGGAAACTGGTCAGAGTAAAAAAAGGGGACCTTGTTAAATGCAGTGCAATTATAATCAAATGAAATAAAAGTTATTTTCTCGGGTGTTCTGACCTATGAAATCAGCAAACAGCTCCTTAATTTTCAAGAAAAACTTGTAAGGAAAACACGGGTTGCCTACAGTAAAATGTGTCTTTTTTTTATTATTATTATTTAACCCCATCAAATGATAGCCCTGCAGTAACTTTGAACGTCAACCCAAGTTGCTAATTTGGTTAGTTTTCTACTGTAGAGCTGCCTCCATCATAGATCGCACCCACCCCCAACATGGACTATTCACACGTACCTTCTGGCCTGACAGTACAGAAGTGCGAAAAGCTGTTGTGAGTTCGGCTCCCCCCCCCCCCCCTGCTGATTCCTCAGGCAATGGCCCTATTTACAAGGAACAAGGGATGCTAATTTGAGCCACCAGAGTCGTCAGTTTGGACTCAGGGTCTTTTGACCCTCTTTCGGGACTTCAGGGGGGAGGTCGAAAACCCTGGTAATGCTAGTGTTAAAGATGCACCAATTAATAGGCAAGAGTCTGAATCTGCCAACATTCTCTTGATTGGTTTAGATCTGATTGACATATCAAGTATAGAAAATCAGAAAAAGGAGTCAAAACGTTTTATAAATGCACCAATCAACATTTAAGGATTTTTTTTATGTAACAGAAATTAGATGAAGACAAAGGACATGTTTTCTTGCAAAAACATGAATAATCTTGATAGTACCACTATCAAGGGGGGGGGGGGGGGGGGGGGGGAATTAAACAACAGGAATCATAAGACTGATTTGGTCAAAATAAAAATCTGCAGGTCAGACCTCATCATAAAACACTGCAATGTTGATCGAGCATCCAATTGAACAGTGTAATAAAGGGCTACTGAATAAGCCTGTGTGTTAGTGACTCAAAAACCAAAATGATATCCAAGATGGACAAAAAGTGAAGTTGTAATATGGGGGAAAAAATAAAAGGTTATCATCCAAATAATAGAATAAAATAGTATTAAAACCAAAACCTTTTTCTGTGCTTTAAATACTACAGTAATAAGAGTGCTCGCAGGATTTTTTCCCCCTTAATAAAACTCAGTTACTGCTGCCAGTAACTGAGTTCCCTCTCTGTTCTTTTCCTATAAAAGATACAACTGCTTGTGTCTTTGGTATTATTCTTGGACAGAGACATTGCAGGCACTATAATGCACCATTGTGTATTCTCTCCATTCTTCATCATAAAGATCAACTTATCAGAAATCCTCTATTTAACCATTTTCTTTCTCAGAAGGGGGCCACTAACGGAGCAGCTACTGCTATAAACTCTATATACTCGGACAGGTTGTCTTTTGCTGAAAATGTTCTCATGGTATATAAAAAAAAAAAAAAGACTTGTTCCTCATCACTGTCATCACATGCTTGGTCAGGATGAAAGAGTGCTGTGAAGTCATTGAGTCAATGGTTCCTTTGACGCTGGTATAAGTAACTAAATTGGACGGTCATGTTTTACCGTATTCGTCGGACTATAAGGAGCACTCAAAATCCTTAAATTTTCCAAAAATATATAGTGCGCCTTATAAACCGGAGCACCTTATATATGATTACTGTACTTGTTGTGCTTACTAACTAATTTTTGTGGTACAATGCGCTCAAATATCTGTCAAAATGTGTAAGTGCGACTTTGGTTAGCAATGACGCTGCTCTGCACAATGGATATTCGGAACATTACGGTACAGTGTGTCACTACCTGATCGGACCCCTGAGCTGAAATAAGAAGTGCATTCATGTAAGGCAGCCCATGCCTGGAGTACGCACTAGGGACAATAAGTCAAATGAACTAATTCAATATAAAATTATTTTGGCCTCATGTTAGACACAGGGCAGTGTAGTCCAACTACTCTGTCCTCCCAACAGAGACGGCTATCCCTCTCAGGTAGTATGTGTGTACGCGGACGGGCGGAGTGATATTACACATATTTAATGTGCCTTATAATCCGGTGCGCCTTATGTGTGGACATGGACACGGACACATTAATTCATAGTGTGCTTTATAATCCGGTGCGCCTTATGGTCCGAAAAATGAAACAAACAGGACTGTCTTATTGTACCCAACATACCTTTATGGCAGGATTAAAGTGGTATGCATTTGATTAATTGTATAGTTCTGTACAATTTGAAATTAATTGGACATGTTTGTTGTAAAGGCAAGGCAAATTTATTTATATAGCACATGTCAGTACAAAGACAATGCTAAGTGCTTGTGTAAAGTGCCTAATGATGACTTTTGTCATGAATTTCAAAAAAATAAATTTTCCAATTCCAGATTTGGAAAATTACTTTTGCAGACTTTTTAATGACAGAAGTAGAACCCTGATTTCATTAATGTGCTTCAGTATTCTATGACAATTTAGCTTCCAAATGTTTGTAGGATTGGTGCTCTCACCTGGCACTTTATAAGCATGTTGAAGAAGTCGTCACTAGGCTCCTGATGATCTCCCTCACCAACCAGATGTCCCAGGTTGTTATGAGTAATCCTAAGGCCAGGGAGGTTTCCAACACTGACTCGCTGATCATCGAGGCGGCGACTCTGAGAGCTTGCAATTAAGTCAAACAGCTCCTCTGTCTGGGGGGATGTGGTAATTGCAGGATCTGTGAAGGAAAATACAAAATAAAGAATCATTACCTAGTGTTAAACTTTAAAATGGCCCAAGGTGCAAGGTAGTCCTAAAACTAAAGATAGAAGAATAGTCAACCAACCTAACATCTCATTTAGGGAAGTGTCGGCAGCACCTTCTTGGTTGTCTCCATTCTGTGGCTCATCAAGATGGCAGCGCTGATCATCCATGCGGCTGCTCTGGAACTTGCTGAGAAGGTCAAAGAAGCAGTCCTCATCGGAGGGGTCGCGGCCCAGTTTCTGAGTGGAAAAACGACTAAAGTCATAATTATGTTTAGCAAACTTAGAGTTCAGCTTTTAATCTGACAGCAAATTTAAATTCAGGCATAAACGGTCCCTTGTACATATCAAACTACAGACATCTGCAGAATCACTGTCTGCAGATCTGCAATCTGCAGACAGTGATTGGTAGATTCAATTCTCTGAAAAGAGGCGAACTTCCAAAGAAGAGCTTATTGTTTCAACTCCAGAACAGCTCCTAATATAAAACCCATTCTTATTTTTGTTAATTCTTTTATTCAAACTTTGTTTACTGCACCAATTAAAACACTGTAGTGGCTGTTTCCTGTACTGGCATTGCATTATTAAGGATGCACTATTTTGGATTGCTAATTCAATTTTGCAGCACACACACACTGCACTGATTCCATTTATGGATTTAATTTCAAGTTGCAGTTATTTGTACGTTCTACACCTTTATTCAAAAAAAAAGAGAAAAATAACTGGCATAAATCTCTATTTTCTTAAACATAAGGATATGTTTAGCAGAGCTTTTGGAAAATTAATAAATAATAATGCAAATTTTCTGTAATGCCTCAATCTAACACAAGAGGGAGCATCCCAAATATTTAAAAACAGACAAGCTATTGGTGAAAGGTTAAATGAATCCCGCTGCCCTAAATGTTTTGGATTTTTTTTTTTTTTTTTTTTGCACCCTGCAGCTGCACGTTGTGAAATTTCTCTGATGGTTGTTTGGTTTGGTAAGCTGCAGCAGCTTCCCTGAACTGAGGTTTTCAGTCAATAACCCAGGCTTAGAGCAGCTGTGGTCACCAACACAGCTAATGAGATACACGACCTAAATTACGTGCTGCCGACTACAATAAAACCAGAGAAGACATGTTCCACAGACATTAAGTCTGTGGCAGTAAATATTGATAAATGACCCAGACTGATGAATTTAGTTAGCCATCAGGGATGCATAACTGAGGAGTTAAGAAGAACGTTGTGGGAGCTGCACGCAAAAAAAAAACAAAAAAACATCCGCTGCATTATTCCACTATTTAGTGAAACCAGGCCATAGGCAATGGATGAGCACACAGGTTTACAGGTGATATTTTGGTTACTCTTTTTTTCTTCCCAAATTACATTTGTTTTCCCCGGGGGGAAAAAAAAAATCCATAGTTTTTACAAAGTGAACACATTCTTAAAAAACTGAAAAATAAATAATTAAAACTAAGCAATTGTATAGAACAAACACATTTAACAGATTTAAAATAATTGTATGTTACTGTATAGCGCCTAAAAATCCAACTGTCATTTATCAGTAGGTTTTTCTGTTACAAATCATGGCACGAGTGCTTATTGTGAAAGTAAAGAAACAACCCAAGGATTGTCCACTTCAAAGACGGAACTTAAAATTCACATAGTTCTTTGGGATAAAGTGGGCTACAATGCAGTTATGATTGTCTGTCAAAGATATGCTTTGGCTTCATGTGGTTTTCATCTAAATTTCCCCAAACTGTGATTCTGAAGGAATTAAGTTACGGTTCCATTCACACATTTATGTTGAAAATTAAAATAAATCTCATACTGGTAACCCTTCTAACAACGCTGACATTCAAACTCCAAGTAAAGAAAAATGTCTTACCAGCTGCAGTACTTGTTTATCCTTTATCTCTCATTCCTCTTTGAGCACTCTTTCTGTATCACTCTGTACACACGCCTGGCTCACACCTCCCTCTCTTTTGCCATCACCCAAATTCTCAATCCTCCTCCCTTCGCTTCTTTACTTTACACGACCACCACCCTGTGATTTCCTCCAGTCTTCTAGCCCCTCCAGGCCTCTTTTAAACAGCAAACTACCTTGTCCCCTCCGTTCCTCTTCGACTGTTTTTTCTCTCCCTCTTTTGCACTCTCACTCTCTTTCTCCCTCTATGCAGATCTCCGGCCGGCCATTTTTGTCCCGTTCACCCACTGTGGGAAAACAACTCATTATGGGAAGCTAAGCGTTTGACCCTGTGGGGAGGGTACCAGTTCTGCGATCAAGGTCACATTATCAGCTGAGAGGAATAGCTGCGGTGGACAAAGGGGGAGGAGGGGAGATGGAGGGTAGAAAGATGTATGCAGGGGGAGTAGTTATGCAAACACTGCTTGCCAACAGCCTATTCCAGCAGGGATCACCTCTGCTGAACCGACGGGAACCACACGTTTCTATGCTTTTTAAAAAGTCTAATCAGCTGCGACTTCTAGTAATTTCTGTCTTGTGTCCTTGGCCTCGTGTACTCTCTGTGGATCTTGTCACTTCCCACTTTGTGCTGTCCAATTAGCCAAGTAGGCCACAATGACAGAACAAGAGAGAAAAGAACACGTGATGATGAAGAAAGAGAGAAAAGAGGGACAGAAAGCTACGAGAGACAAAGAGGATTTTACTGAAAATGTGAATGATAGTTTAGAAAGCAATCTGACAAGACAAAGGAGTCGCCTTCACAATCACAGTCAATGGGTAGGACATGTAGCCACAAAAGCCGACAATACACCAAATATGCCACCCACATACTGCTTAACATAAAACTTACCAACTAAGAAGCAAAAAAAAAAAAAAAAAAAATCATATGGCCATTTGTCTTAGGCGGTTGACGATATCAAGGTGTACAGAGTATTAAACTGTTCAAGCTTCAAAACAGCTAGTTTCAAATTTCCTTCACTTCATTTCCACATTTTAAAGTTATTTTATTGATATGCTAGAAAGAAAGTTTTTCGCTGTATGGAGCATTTTTCTTTCCACTGTCGCTTCATGCTTGCTCAGTATGAGGGATTGCTGCAAAGCCATGGACAATGCAGACGACTCTCCCTGTGGCTCTACGCTTCTCCAGGAGTGAATGCTGCTTGTCAAGACTTTGATGCAATAAACTGGTTACCTTATATAGGAAATGTTTGACGAATCTGTATAATATGATTGAATTTGACTTTGTAAAGTGCCTTAAGATGACATGTTTCATGAATTGGTGCTATATAAATAAAGTTGAATTAAAACATGCTTATAGTATGTCTTTATGAAAGATTTTTAATAAAAACCCTTTATAGAACTAAGAAAATTCACATACCTTACAAAAACTTTTTTTTTTTTTAAATCTAAAGTGGACTTTAATGTGCAAATCACAGCTTGTCTAAAAACTGCCAAATCTGAAAATGAGTGCTCTTCAATATCATCAAGAGCTACAGGATTTACATACGAATACATTTCCCACTCAATTAAGATGAACAATTACAAAGCAGACTAGTAGTTTCCACATTTTTCCGTCCTGCCAGCCAACTGATTACCAAAATTAATATCATCACATTGGAGCATGATTAGATCCTGCAGGGGCTGCGGAGCTAAGAGGATCCAACAGCTGTGACGGCGCATATTCATTAAACATTCACAGCAAACTGTTAGATGCCTCTAAATGAGAAGAAACTGCTACAATCTAGCCAGCCTGTTCATCTCCTAATTCCATAATGCACACCCTAATGAAAATTAAGACTCAAAGGTTTATGGCTTTATTAATCCTATTAAAGCCATAAACATGCTTTATGGCTTTAACATTTCCGTTTAAAGTGAAATTTAAGGAGATTAAACAAAGTGATACAGTTAACGCCTCTGAGGTCTGCTTGATATAATTTAGCAAGAAATCTGAACCCTCTCGTTGCTAAGATAGGCCCCTCAGTGACTGCGTTAATGGTCTGGCATGTTTAAGACTAACGGTGCCAGGGGGCTAAACACCTGTTACACAATTAACTGCACATATAATCTACTTTAGAGGTATTAGGATTTAAAGTAACAGAGGCATGCCACCTCTTCCCGCGTTGCTACTTTTAAACAGCCAACAAACAAAATGGATTTAAAAATGTTGGCGATCATTTAGGACTCACAGTTAAATGGTCTACTAAGTCTACAAGGAACAAATACAGAGGGCTAAGATCCAAATTCAAGGACCAGCATCCTTTGAAAGACCTGGTCTACACAGGCAGGATTCTTCAAATGCTACGAAGGTTGAGTAGCTGCAAAATGTGGCGGTCCAGTTGGTCCTGCCCTTACCTCAGTGCCACAGCTGTTGCCTAGTAACCGTGACAAGATGAAGCAAACAGAAATTTCAGGTTACCCAGCTACATTTTCGCCTGAAAACATCAAACGTTTATTTTGTGTCACGGAAAGGGTAATATATCAAACTTTAATCACAGTTTTTGCCGCTTTCCTCCAACATTGCAGCTTCTGTTTGAGCAAGTTGCAATGAATCATGGGATATGGTTGGCCACAGAGGAAGCGGTGGAAAAGAAGGCTGCGTTTGGAAAAGACCATCTTTTTGGAAAACCTTCACCACCTCCCTGTGACTTAATCGGCAGCCTTCGAAGGATGAACCCTTTTGAATTTGGACACTCAGAGACTGTTGTTAAAATTAATAATGCTGACCACACTTGTCGTAATAATGCAAATGGTGAAGAGAGTTTAAATTGAAAATTCTAAAATGTTCTCCTTTTATTAAATCAAAATCCCGTTAAACTGCAGAGTGTAATACCGACTGTACTCACACAATGTGACTTAGCCTCTGCTCCTAACAGCCACAATATTCCTAACAGTGTTGCTGTAAGATTGTTTGCTTCACTTCCAGTTAGATAACAAAAGTTCCAGAAAAGTGTGTTTTATTTGGATCCCCAGTTGTGTTAAATAAGCTCTATTTTTTGATCAGCAGTCTGCCTAATTTTATTTATTTTTTTGCCTCTTGTGATAACACACTTACAGGGACTGATAGGACCACTTGTGCCGTTTAGTGCTGCACCTATAATGAGATGAAACTCAACCTGTAGCTTCAGCAAGTGTGTGTTAAACAATCACCCTAAGGGAAACAGGATCGAAACAAGGACAATCTGGTCTTTCCATCTCTGACCACATGCTCAAGCTACACACAACAGAGTTGAAGATGCAGCCAAATGTTTTAGTATATGTAATCAGAGTCCATTTCCTCAGGTGATCCTCCCAATCGTTGAAAGGTGAAGGTATAGCTAACATGAAAGTCAATATTCCCACAGGTTCTCAAAAGTCTCCACAAGAGAGCGGTTTATTACATTTAAGAATGCTACTAAGTAAGCAAAGCATTAGAAGTTAAAGGAATAAGGATAACAAATAATGATGGACCATTACAGAAAGGCTGTTTTATATTTCTAATAAATTATTGAATGAAGAATCTAACAAAAGCATGTTAGTGATTTTAATCTCAAATCCTGAGTTGGACAAAGCTGATATATTCTTTGAAATAACCAAAAGTAAAAACTGAATATTTATACTATGGGACACTATGGCATTTCAAGGTGTAGATAAAAAGAAAAAAAATAACCTATAATAGTCTTGTAAAGGAGTGAGCAAGATATGCTGCAACTCATTTAACATGTTGGATTTAATTTTGTATGACATAATCTGAATTATCTGCAATAGACCGGCGACCTGTCCAGGGTGTGCTTTTTAGGAATAATAATGAGATAAAAACAGCAAAGGTGCAGCTACTTACAGACACGGGAGGTGTAACTTGAACAGTGATATCATCGGTGTCCACAGGGGAGTCCAACCAGGGCCTTTCGTCAGAAGACTGACTGTCAGAGTAGCCTTTTCTTTTACCGGGTTGTGACAGCTGATTCCTGGATCTTCTTTGCATATTTTCCAAGTTTTGGTTGTCACAATTCTGTATTAATAGAGCACATGTTAGAGACCAACTATTGAACAAGACGGAAAAAAAAAAAAGTAGTGAAAAACAAAAAACATAATGCAGCAACAACTCTTGAGATTAGACGCACCACCTTATCTGAAGAGTACTTCCATAGTTCTACACTGTCCATGCTGTTTCTCTTGGTGATTTTGGGTCTTGCGCCTGCAAAAAAAAAAAAGTTATGTAAACAAACGTTACATCACAGCTCAGATGTGTGATTTCACAACGTAAGAAACTCACAGCATCTCAAATGAGAAAACTTATGGCTGAAAGCAGCCCTCTGTTTATCTTTTTGCCCCCTTTAGATGGTAATTTAAGCAGTGGTCTCATGATGATCAACGTGGGTTGAGCCAGACAACCAGGCAAACAAACTGAAAAAAAAAGCAGCTGTTTGCCAAGCTATGATTCCAAAGCTAGAAATGTCTGACATGGGTGTGAATATCTACCCTCAGGAGGGTTTGTGGATTTAGAAACCATCCAGACCAGGCAGATTTCCCAGCTTCTGTATAGATTTTTAGGAGGTAAAATGCCACAATTTGTGAGCATTCGGATCGTATGATTATATAGGAAGTTATCTTTAGCCTTAGTTCAGACATAACACAGACATCATCTCGCCTCGAGTTAGTTTTACACCTCATACGACCAATCTGTGTAAATATACAACATTGTGGTTAACTGTACAGACAGCAAAACTAAAAAAGGCGTTGACATAAAATATTGAGTAGTAAATGTGCTCACCAACGACAACAGCAAATTTATAAGCAGCGTCGAATTAATCCATTTCTAATTCAATTTAGTTTGCATAAAACTTTACAATTTAAAATAATCAGTTTGCTCAACGACAAAATAAAGATGGCAAACAGACAAGTATAACATCTCATATTTGAGATGATTGCTCGATCAGTGTCTCAGAATCAGAAAAGTAAAGTTGCACTAAAAAAAAAAACGGTTCCTGGCCGGAAACGGATGCTTTTCATCTATGTCATCCCTCACCGCTGACCAATCAGTTAGAATCTCAAAAATGCAGTATTTTTTCCATTCAAATTGGAAAAACAATCAGGTCACATTGACAACCCGGTTCAATGCAGACCAACTTTCAGTACAAGAGTTATTCAAAGTTGGCCATTTTTTTAGTATCATGAGATGTTTAAGAACAAAGCTAGAGAAGAAACTATTTGAAAGGAAACATTATTTTGTATGAAATGTTAAGAGATCACTTCAGTTTATTCAAACCAAGACAGATATTAAGCCATACTTTCAGCAAATAGCAGGAAGGCTAAATGTAGAACAGAAGAATGGTGTTCTGGTTTATCCTTTTTAACTTTTAACCTTTCAGGTAAAATGATGAATTTGGAAATGTTGACGGCCTATCAAAAGTCTGACAAAGTCTAGATTAAATCTAGATTATTTAGGTAATTCATATGGAAACTGTTTTAGTAAAAACTAGCCTGGCTAATCCTCAAAATAAGATGCTGAAGACTGTTTTACACAGAGGGTCTGCCTTTGACACAGGGCATGAAACAAGCTATGCTCATCATATAAATAAATACAACTTAAGGCAGAAAAGGAAAGAAAATGTCAATGCTGTTCTCACAGATTCCTACTTTATGGTTCTGAAAGAGAAACTGGGAACTGCTAAAATCAAGAACAGCAAATTAGCAATACTGCTTTTTGGATACTAAACAAATAAATGCATTTAACATATTTGGTGTTATAAAAAAAAATTAATTAGGGAATAAGGGTATGCTTCAACATTGAATTAATAATCAAAACAGCTACAAAACCTATTTCACATGTTAAAAAGTAGTCTTTTCAAATGCAATCAACAGCTTTGTGCTCCAATTCAGGAAATACTGGCAACTAAAATTTAAAGTAGTGTCACGACACCAACATTTTGGTATTAGTACCGGTGCCAACATGTATTTTGATACTTCGATATTTTTTTCAAATAAAAAGAAAACACAAAAAATATCATTGATGAGTCAAAAGTATATGGATTGGGCCATACTTGAATAATTTTTAATTAAGAGATCCAAAAAAAAAGAAAAAATGCTGTACACATTTATTCTCTGTTTGTTGTTTGTACTCTAAGCCGCAGTATGTCCTGAAAAGAATAAAAGTGATTAATTTTAGTGCAACGACAGTTCAGTGAAAAAATTATTATATTGACACCCTGCTTTGTAGACCAGGGCAGGATCAGCGGCAGCTTTGCACGTGTGATTAATTTAAAATGTGAACAGGCAGAGGAACGGGTCTCCTCCTCCTTTCACCTTCAGCAGGTGGGCTGTAGGCAGCAGCCAGCCAGACTCAGTTTTGTTTTTGCTTTGCTACACAACGAACTGACTGCTAACTTTAGCCGTATCAAAAAGAGGCAAAAAGGGCTCACAGCAGACCGAGTGCCGCTTTCATGTGTTGTCGCCGAAGTCTCCCACAACAGAGAAAAGTCGCTAGATTTATCGCTAGACACTTTTCTGAAAAAAGACACTAGAGGGGTCTGAAAACTCGTACTCCTCGTCCTCTCAGTGACAACGGCGCTCTTGCAGGCGTTGTCACTGTGGGCAAGTACCGGTACCATCCAAATGCAGTATAGTACCTTTTTAGATGCCGCAGTACCCCGGTACCAAATTTATACCGGTACACCGAAGAACCCTAATTTAACGTTCCTTTAAATTAAATAAAAGCTAGAAAGGGCAACAAACAACTTTTTTTTTTTTTATATATAAATATTGCACTTTTTCGGTGTTACCTTGCATCTCAAACTCTGAACTGGAAGGCGAAAGATCACTTTCATTAACTCCCAATGCCTCCATCAGCTGCTCCACATTCATCCTGGCAGTTAGCTCCCCATTTCTATCTCCAATCTGAGGATGACAGGCAGGAAGACAGAGGAAAAGACATGGCTCAGAGAAAAGGAACTTTACACTTCAGTTACTAAGGTTGTTAAAATCTCTCACTTCTTTTGAGATGTCCAGGTGTTTCCGGGCGTAGTGGAGGGCTTGTTTGTGGTTTCCTAAGGACACGTATGCATTTCCCAGACTCCAGCAGGCACGACCCTCGCCAACCCTGTTTAAACATTTTTAAGACGGACTCTTTTTTGTAGTGAACTTACATGCATTGTTTAAATAATTCAAACTTATATATGTACTCAGTTTAAAGGACACAGAATAGACAAACACTAAATATGAATTATTCCAGCTAAAAAGCTGGAATAAACAGCGATGTTGCAAACTGGTGGTCAGCTAGCTGGAAGGAGGTCCATACATTTTTTTGTTCAATAAAAAAACAAAATTGGCTGTCTGGAAAGATTTCCAGTTGTGTGAAACACAGGAAGGCATGGTGTGTGTACAGCCCTGAAGTGACCCACATGTGCAGGTCCTTAATAGCTGTAAGATCCCACATCATGAGAGCCATAGAGGTCCTGTAAGCCTACCCGAATAAGCAAACCAGCAACTATCGGGACACCCTGCAAGTTGCTTATTTCTGTGGGGTTTGAGTTGAAGATGCCATCATACACCTGCTCCAATAAACCTGTTATCTTGACCAAGCAAACAGCACAGAGAGGATCATGGCCTTTGAATTCTTCAGTGAATTTAACACAATTCAGTCTGATTTGCTTCGTCAGACACTCCAGAAGACTCAGGTGGAGGCCTCAGCAACCACCTGGATCAAAGCCTACCTGACACACGGTCCAGTTTGAGACTGAAGGGTCATGAGTCTAACCAGGCAGCCAGCAGCACAGGAGCACCACAGGGCACTGTACTGTCAACATTCCTTTTCATTCTGTACACATCAGACTTCCGGTACAAAACAGACTCCTGTCAACCGCAGAACTACTCAGATGACTCTGCAGTTTTGGGGCATATCAGAGATACACAAGAAGCTGACCACAGAGAGCTGGCGGTCCAATTTGTGGCATGGTGGGGGAACAACTATCTCATCTTGAATGTGACTAAAAACACAAGCTGATTGTAGATTTAAAAAAGAAACAGGGATAGTTCAAACTAATTCAATCATGTGAAAAGAACGAGGGGTTGCAGGAGAATTTAAATACCTCTGTGTTTATATGGTCAGTCAAGACTGGAGGTGTGACTGTGAAGCAGTCTACAAGAAGGGACAGAGCAGGCTGTACTTCTTGAGGGGAGCTTATGTCATGCAATGTTTGCAGCATATTGATGCATATCTCCTATAAGTTTGTTGCAGAGAGTTTGATCTCCTCTGCCATAATTTGTTGGGGTAGCTGCATCAGAGACAGTAACTTAAAAAAAGGCTTAACCTGATAAAAAGGTCTGGCTCTGACCTGGACACTCTAAAACCTCTGGTGGTGAATGTGCAAAGAACATTTCTTTAAAATATAAGGAACATTATGAACAACCCAGTGCATCCTCTACATCAAACTGTTAAACAACAACAGAGCATCTTCAGTCCAAGTTTGTTTTTTTTCCAGATCCGCTTAAAGACAGGCTGTTACAGGAGATCCTTCCTGGCCCCTGCCATCAGTATCTACAACAATTCTTTGAAGACATCTGCATAATGTGGGTTACAAAAACATTTAATTTCCCTTTGGGATTAATGTAAGTGAAAAACACATGACATCAGGCACAGCACATTAAGTTTGTGTAAGTCAATATGGGCACTACATATATAGGCATGTGTGTAAATTTTTCAGTTGTAGTCCAATTGGAGCCGACATCTTCTCCATCAACTGTCTTTTGTAATGGTCCTCATTACTGTTGTAGCTAAACTTATATTTTGAAGGAGCCACACCATTAAAATTACACAGAAAACACCACGTCAACGTGATTAAGTAGCGTTGCTCTGCACAGTGGGTAAATAAACTGTTGAAACATGCAAATCCGAACAAGATGAACGTGCAATTAATCAACAGAGCAGCAGTAACAACATCTGCCATGCTTGTTTCATCCATCGTTTCCATTTGATCTCACCACCTCAGGTCCACAATATTTAGTCAGTCACACTCAATGACGTAAAAGTTGGACGAACACCACAAGACCACTCTGATTAACTTTGTTTCGAAAAACATCGGACACTCCTATGATTTAAGACCATATATTAAAAGAGGTAGGTCAGATTCAAAGAATAAAACTGATCATATCAGTGGAGTTCAGACTCTTAAAATAAGATGTTTTAAAAAAGGTATGACTCTCATATGGACAAAAAAAGTCCCATTTCAGCCACTTTTACCTGGAGGCCAAGTGTTGACTAATCCTTCTCCAGCCATATATGGCTAGGGATTAGATTGAACTGGCACCAGACCCAGTGAGCTAGAAGCAGGTATGTCTGAAAAACCTTTTTTGTCCCATCTTACTATTGTTACGTATTCTTAGCACTTTTAGCTGTGAGTTTACTTGCATATTCGTTTGTGGCCATGCCCCATGAAACCACCATAGAGCATTCCAAAAAACATGGCGCACTGACTTGCTTTTTGCGGACCTTTGGTTGGTGTAATCCTTTTTTCTGTAAATTAATGTGATAGTATGAGAGCCTGCTATCGTTTATCCTTTTAATGCGTCTAAACCAAATAAATGTATTTATGGTGCCTGGTATTACTACGTTTACTCTACCTGTCATTGAGTTCTTGGGCTATACACAGATGTTTCAGGTGGTAGTCTATAGCCCGTTCATACTGTTGCAGCAGCGTGTATGTGTTCCCCAGGCTATAACAAGCTTGGGCCTCCATCACTTGGTCCCTCAGCTGCCGGGAGAGCTGCAAAGTTTTTCTATGAGAGGGGAAACAAGGGAACAGGTAAGGGGGAAAAAATGTAGAAACTATGACTGACGAGATGGATAAAAACCAATACAGTAAATAAGCAAAATGGCAAAATAGTTGGAACATGCGTCAGGATTAACACATTGTCACTGTAAGATTCTTCCACTAGATGTCAGACTACGCTCTTTCTTCACCTGTAGTATTCGGTGGCCGTGTTGAACTGTCCAAGGAATATTAGGGCATTCCCGAGATTACTGTAAGCTCGACGCTCAGCTGCTTTGTCCCCAAACTCTTTGGCAATGGATAACCTCTGTAAATGACAGAACAACGAGCTCAAAAACAACCATTTTAATATGTTTCTCATTTGCTCTTTCCAATAATAAGTTTAGTTCTAATGTTAATTTGCTTTATTCGACCACATTCCTTTGATAGAGCACATAAGTAAAAGTGGCTTGACTATTAAGCTCTGCTGGGTCCCATTCTTTTACCTAATAAAAAAAAAAGAGTTTCTGCAGCATCAGTGCAGTAATTCACCCCTTTATTTTCTTTTACCGGCACCATGTTCCGCTCCGTCACACTCTGATAGATTTATAACAGGAAAGGGAAGAGAGAGACTGGCTTCTCATAAAACGAAAAAAGATTTAAAATGATGAGTGACATGAAAACAGAAGAAGGGAGTTACATAGCTACACTTTTCAATGAACCATCACAAACCCAATTTCCTTCTTTTTTTCCCCCAGTAAGTAAAACACTTTCTTCGTGTTATGGCAGATTTTGCGTCACAGGAAAAAAAAAAAAATACATTCAGACAAAATTCTACCCGTATATGTATCAAAATGTCATATCTTTCTTTTTTTCTTCAAATGAAACAAAAACATGTAAATGATGAACTTAAAAAATAGACAAGAACCATTACTCCTCTCAGACGCCCTGATGAGCCAAGGTATTTTGCATGTAAAATTTTATCCAAATATGAAGACAAACCCCTATTAAGATCTTCTCTCAGCAAGAAAAAAAATGATTCTGTATCTTTCTTCTCTCTAATCTGATCCTATGCATTTTTTTTAAAAGATAAATAATTTCCTGTGACATAAACAGTTCTAATACAAATAAAAGCCCAAAACATCTCAATTTGAATCTCTTCCTTTCTTTGGAAGAACATGAAATAACTGCTACTGCTTCAATGAATGAGGCTAGGTAGATTCCTGTGTGGTGACTATGGGACTTCTCACCTGACGGTGAAACTTGATAGCTTCGACAAAGTTCCCCAGCAGGTAGTGAGTATTTCCCAGGTTCCCGTAAGCTCTCCCCTGGGCGGCTCGATCCCCAAGTTCCTTCACCAAGCACAAGTTCATCCTGCAGCGACAAGCACGTACAACCATTTCTAAAATTATTGAATTGACATCTATCAGGCAATATTTTCAGTGTTTAAATTCTTAATGCTGTTTTATTTTTTGTTTACATATGGTAGGAGCCCTAACCATATGGTCATGAGCTTTGGGTCGTGACCAAAAGAACGAGATCCTGGATACAAGCGGCTGAATTGAGTTTTCTCCGTAGTGTGTCGGGGCTCTCCCTTAGAGATAGGGTGAGGAGCTCAGTCATCCAGAGAGGATTCTGGGTAGAGACGCTGGGATTCCCCTTGAGGAGCTGGCCCTAGTGGCTGGGTCGAGGGAAGTCTTAGCCTCCCTGCTGAACTTTGCATTTTATGTTCAAGGATTGATGTCCAAATCAATTAAAAGCTGTTCTCTTGAATAATATTCTGATTAATGAAAACATTAAAAGTTCTAGTTTTACACAGTCCTTGTTTACAAACATCTTTATCTAGAGGCCATTTTTGTTGCTTGTGGTTAATGCAGAGAAAAGTCTGAATCAAATCGCAATTTTGGTAGAACTATATCGTAGGCAGAACGCAATCATCTCTGCCCCGAGTTGAGACGCAGTGGCTCTTTTAGCACCTAATCTGCACAGCGATGAAACAGATTGATTTGTTGTTTGTATATGTTTAAAAAGACATAATAAATTAAACTGAAAAAACCCTGCATTAAATCGCGATATTAAGCTAAATCAGATTGTTTTCCAAAACCGTTCACCCCTATAAGATATACAGTTGAAACCAAATAATTACATCGACTTCCCCTCATTCTTCCCTCATAAAATCTAAACATTTTGTGTTTTAGGTCATTTAGGATTACAAAAATAAATTGTATTTACCAAGAGCCAGAAAGACAAAACATTTTTAAATGTATGACTTGCATCAAATGTTTAGGATAACCTTTAAGAAGCTTCTTGCTGTACTTTTGTCAGGTTTGAAAGCCATCATTTGTAGCTTTGCCCACAAAATTCTGATGGAACTGCAATCAGAGCTTTGTGATGGCGTCCCAAAAATATTGATTTTGTTTGTGCCCAAGATTCAACTTCCTGTCTGACAACTTGAGATACTGCCTCAATTTTTCTACACCCGTTTCCTCACCCACAAAACACTATGCTGCCACCCCTGTGCTTCACAGTCGGGATCGTGTTGTCAGGCTTGCTCTCCTTTTCTTTTACCTACTGTACATTTCTTCCCCTCAGAGTGGCCTTTCAACTCATGAAAGGACTTTTTTCACTGGGAAATATGACCATTTTCTTTTATTAATTATTATTATATTTAATATAAATATATGCTCTGAGATTGAAGCTCATATTTCACTCCAAAACACAATTAAACACACAACCCATCTCCTTAGCAGTATGGTGGCTGGACATTCCCATAATGTTTATATAATAATTTGAACAGGTGTAAATAGAACTAGAACTTATACCAGAGAAAGTCAAATATTATATATATTTTATGTAGTGTGTAAACATTTAGTTTAAGCTGTTCGTCCTTTGTTTTATGTTCTGTATGAATATGTTTTCTGTTTGCCTTAAACATTAAAAGGCAAAAATTTTACAAACGGTTTATCTTTGTAATAAAGTCCACTTTTGTGAGTTATATTTGTTGATAGGTGTTTAGTACAGAGCTTGAACAACAAATACAAGAAGATACCGATTTTGCACCTGGACTTACAAGAAATTGTTGTTAATGTTTCCCTTTGGGAACAAATCTGCAGGAAAACACTTAAGCCTGTCACAGTTTGTCTCAGTTTTAGTGTCTGATTCCCCCTTCACATCTGGAACCAACATCCATCCTGACCGATCCAATAAGCACTTACGGAGCACTCTATACCTGCATCACTGAATTAAGGATGATTTCGCTGGATCAACTTTTGAAAGGCATTTGAAACACCTACACAGCTGTGTGCTGGATGTATTTTGACAAAGGAAATCTTAGCATTTATAGATTCTCTACATTTGTTTTGATGTGTACAACGGTAACTTGATGTTTGTTAATCTTATCTCTAGTCTATTTAATTTTAAATAAAGAAAAGAAATGCAGGAAGGGCCCTCCCCTTCACATTTTAATGAAAAAAATTTCTGCCACGATTCAGGGGATTATCAGGATGTTCAGAGAGTTTTTAAATTCCTGTAGTGTGATGCTTATTCTTGTTTTTGAAGTTGTTTAAAGCCACACTGAGTAAGTTTTGACCCCAAGTATTAGCTAATTTGAGATAAATAAAATTATTTTTCAGGTCAATATACAGCACTTTGAGTGCATCGATGTTTCATGCGGGCTGCCCTTCTCAAAAACTCGCCTATGTAACTCGAGATGGTCGGATCCATCGCTGAATGGCCCACATCACCTATTTCAAAATGGTCTACCATCAGACTCCAAAACAAAGAAGACTGTTTAATTTTGCGACAGTGCAGTGCTGCCGGTGGTCTTCAGGGGCACTAAACCTGGAAGTTACAGGTCTTTCGCCCCTAATGGCAAAAAGTTATACGGTGCTGCTTTAATTAAGTAGTCACACTATTGTGAAATGTGCAACGTTATCTGATCTTCCTTGCATTATGATGAATGTACATACCCTACACACAGTGCTCATTTTCACAATGAAGCTAATAATCTAATAGTTTAAGGCCTGCTAGCAAGCTTTTGGGTGGTTCACTGTGTTGGAGTTTTAACCATTAAAAATTATCACTGCCCTTACTTCTCTCACGTCACATTGGTTAGGTGAAATATTCAGGATGATCACAAAAACAAAAAAACTGACTCAGGTACATCCAAAACTGGTTAATAATATACCTTAAATTTGTTTTTGATTCTTATAAAAGCATAAATAGACATTCAAACTCTGTTTCCTAACTAGCAACATGTGTGAAATCACTATGCTTTTATTTGCATATAGAATAAGTAAATGTAGATCTAATGACTCAGGATGGATTTTATCATGTCAGGTCTGAATAGGGTTTATGTTGCTAAACAGGAAGCAGCACATGTATTACCAGCAGGCGGGTGAAGAGGAATAGACAGTCCTTTTTGTGTTTATAAACCACATTTTTACAATGAAGAAATTAAGTAAAATAAAAGTTACTTGATATTTTTAATTTCTATACTCATTCTGATGTTAATTCACACATTTATTAATTGATATTTCTGGGTCATTTTTCACATCTATTAATATTTACACTATGACCTACATTAATGAGAAAGATATAACTTTTTCTTTTTTTCTTTCAGATGGAGGCTCTGTGGGGAATTTAGGAGCAGTCAGTTTCTATCCGGCACTCTTTGCACTTTTGCATGGAATGGTAATTTACATAGGCACCTCTGAACAATTCCTCTGAACTACATTGTTGGAACAGGTATGGTTTCCTTATTATACCAATTTAGTTTTCATTGTTACCATGTGGTAAATTGTGTACATTAAAGGGTTGGATGTGTTTTAATATTGACACATACTCGTAAAAGCCTGTAGCTTTCTGCAGTGTCTCTCTGACATCAGAAGGCAGCTCGCCTGGTTCCTGGGTGCAGCCCCACAGCTGCTGTTTGCCCTTTGCATGAAACACGTTCCCAATGTTGTACAGCGCCCTCGCCTCTCCAACCTACAGCGATACAGTGAAGACAGACAAGTGGCAGCACTAAGAACATGTGGAAATGTGGCTTGTTTCAGTCATTTTCATTACAATGCATCACTGGATAATTATGTGTTTGGATCTCCGTTGATCAGTATATGGTGCAACACTTTACCTTGTCGCCCTGCTCCTGAGAAATATCCAGGTGTCTTTGGCAGCAGACAACAGCCTCGTCAAAGCGCCCCAACACTTTTAAAGTGTTGCCAAGGTTACCGCTAGCTTTTCCTTCTCCAATTCTGTCTCCTATAGTTCTAAGAAATTAAGAACATATTGTTGCATTTTAAAGATGGGACAAAAAGGACTCCCTAACGTTAATCAGCAAGTCAAATAATTAGTATAAAGGTATTCAAACAGGGTTAATTTGGGACACGCTGTATGGTAGTAATGCAATGTATCTGTTTGCTTCCATGGATAAGGTCCCAGTGTTCCTGGTGAGACTGTAATGCAACAAGGTGCATCTCCCAGGAGTGTTTAATCACTTCCCTGCTGAATTACCAGCTGCACTCACAGTAGGGGACCACATTACTAACAAGCTAAATATGCTGCTTGCAGTCTTCAACTTTTACTCTACAAAACACTCCTTAGCATCTGATTCAATGTCATTACCTTAAATTGTATCTCCTTTCAGTAAAATATATCTGTGTAGTAAAAAATATATAAAGAGTGACCTGAAATATCCTTGGATGGCAAAAAAATTTCTTTGGAAAAAAAATAAAACTGTATGAAATAAAGACATTGGAATGTTATAGGGAAGCCCTCTATGCTGTTTCAATAAAAAAAAAAAATATGAAATGAGGAAAATCAGAAAAAGAGGGGAGTGCACAATAATGATGAATAGAAAAGGACAAAGGATTAAGCCTGTCGTGATAAGTAATAAAATAACAATCGTAATTTTTGGACTAAGGCTCGCTTAAAATACTTACAGTGCACTTTATAATCCGGTACACATTATATACACGATTATCGTTGTGCTTACTGAGCGATTTCATGTGGTACAATGCGCTCAAAAATCTGTTAAAATTCATGTAAGGCAGCCCGCGCTCAGAGTACAAGCTAGGGCAGCCTTATAATCCGGTGCGGCTTATGCTCCGACAAATACGGTAAATCGCACAATAAATTTTAATCACGATTAAAATAAAATCGACAATTTGCATATGCATGCTTGCTTTTTTCCCCCCTTGTGTTTCCATCTCCTCTGTCTGAGACTCGATAACAAAAAGGTTTCAGTATGGTGCATTAGTATCTACTCACCTCCACTTCTCATTTCCTAAGTGTAGTATGAGTTAAATATTGGCTCAGGCAGACACATGCTCAAAGTTTAGAGCCTCGAGGGGGAGAGCCAGAGAAACACTAGTTTGAAAAGAAAATGGAAGTGGCGTCAAAGGCATGCACGGCCGCTGCAGTGTGGGAGTTTTTTTTTTTATTTCAGGCCAAATGACGGCAACCAACCGCTTAATCTATCTGAGCTGCTATGTCGAGAGGGTGTACATGCAATATTGTGCCACTGTCATATTAGTTCAAAAAGATCTCCAAATGGCAATATTATGGTTTATCATAATACTTTTAGGAAAATGTTTTGTTCAAAGTTTGTTATCGTGACAGGCCTACAAAGGATATAAAAAGAATAATGGCCAGAAGACATTATTGAAGGACAGAAAGGACACAAGGACACAAAAGTTATTAAAAAGGAAGGAAAGAAAAACACAGGGGTGGACAAAGGAAGGAAGGACACAAGGAAGGAAGCATATTTAGATAATGGGACATGAAATGAAGTCTGGAAATAAACTTTTTTATAATCTTTTCTTTCTCCGTACTCATTCATATCTCAAAAATGCTGATATCAAGTTTCATACTTTTCCAGACTGTGCAGAACCATTGAGAGAGCAATACGCCTATGCGCCAGTAATTAGCAAATTATAACAAGCTGCAGAGATAGGAACAGTAGTACCCAACTTTAAATGTTTCCTGCATACTCACTCCTTTTTTGCAACAAATTAAAATGTTTAGACAAATTGCATCTAGAAGTGTAAATGTGGTTCATGAATATAACTGAAGCACTCATTTACTTTTTTTTTTTTTACAAGGCGGACTGTGTTGCATGAACAGTTTTTGTTCATTTTGTCAGTATTGTACCACAGAGCATGCTGACCCACATCTACAAACTGTACATTTCAGAGACCAAGTGTTCACCTCGCCAGGGTTAGGTCATGTCTGTGGTATTCCAGAGCTTTTCCATACTCCTTGAGGTAGAAGTAGGCATTGCCAAGCTGGCTGTAGATGGCACTCAGGGTCTTCAGGTCTTCGGTGCCAACTTGCACGGCTGCTTCAAAGAACGCT
The DNA here is from genome assembly GCF_011125445.2 of Fundulus heteroclitus. NCBI lineage: Eukaryota > Metazoa > Chordata > Actinopteri > Cyprinodontiformes > Fundulidae > Fundulus > Fundulus heteroclitus. The sequence continues at coordinate 17,739,318 of NC_046368.1, forward strand.
GTTCCTCCTTTAAAGTCTCCTGCCTTGCATAGCCGCTCACCTTCCAAGGCCAACTCCAAACAAGAGGCCTCCATCCTGAAAGATGTACACACACACAGAAAATAGTCAGAGGTCAGTTCAAATGTACCTGTACTCCGCTGTAACAGTAACATCGATGCTATGAAATTGGAGGTGCAACATCTTAACCGGTAGTGTCACCATGACAACGGGTTCTGTAACCATTTCTGTGGACTGTTGCCTTAGCAACTCAGTTTAAGCTCCAAGCACCTTGAGAAGATGTTGCACTTTTCACTCATCGCCGTTTGCATCACTTTGCTGTTGGAAGACATATTGCCGTCTTTCACCAATTGTTCATCACGTTAAAATATAGTAATCACGTCCAACACGGCACATGAAATTAAAATCAACCTTGTTTTCTGTTTGAGCAATGCAGTACAGCTGCAAAATACCATCAGTTGCAACCGTCACTGCGTGCAAAAGTCACAATCAAAGTGTTGCTCGGTATCGATTTAATTTGATCCAATCTCAAATTGGATTGCTGGTATTAAAAAAAAAAAAAAATTGATTTTCATGGCATTAGTATAATATTAACATTTAACTGTAAATTAATAAAGTAATGGTAGCTAATGGCGGTTGTAAGGCCCAAACCCTCTCCCTGAATGTTGAGAAAATTGCTTTCACAAACATGCCGAGGGGCAGAAAACCCAAACAGATCCAGGATAGAAAACAGGACACCAGACAGATCTACAGCTGCTACTTCTATTCAGTTCAATTGAAAAAGATTTATTAAACCAAAAGAGAAAATAGGTTTGGACACCAACCTGGTGCATTATTAAAAATATGACATTAAAATTCACCTCCTGGAGTGTGAAGGCTCTTGTGACGCCTTCACACTCCAGGATGCAGACATACATCTACACACATCCCTATTTTGACAGAATATTTGTTGCTTTTCCACTTTGAACAAAAGTTGGTAGTGTTTTTACCAAGGGTTATCATATGTTAAGAACCTCCTGTCAGTCCATGTTTAATCCTGATTTTTTTTTAAAGAAACTATTCAATTTGGCTATTACTCAAAATTGGCACAGGATGGAATATAGACTAAGACAATGATTATCCTTGAACATTATCTGTATTTCAAAATCCTTATGCCAAAAAACAGATTATACTGTTTTTTATTCCACATTTTAGCACATTTGAACCATGTCTTTGAATATGCAATCCAAGCTTCCTAAAATACATTTCTGACTCAGCTTGTACATAACATTAATTTGCATAAATATCATCATTATGTGATCAGATATTATTTACTCGTCCAGATAATACATCTTGTGCCTGATGTGATTTAAAATCTTGCTTAAAAAGGTTCCAAAATGACCCCATCCGTTAACAGTTCGGTTTTGTAGCAGCACCTGTGTTTTTGCCTGGTTCGCATCTTATCCACAAACACCTGGAGCTCCAGGCGTAAAGGCTTTAACATGGACTGGGGTCGGGCTCCATGGTGGACCAGTCTGCACACAGCCCTTTCTGCTCCAGTCAGAGGACACGGCTCCAATGACATGACGGTAGTATTTACACAAAGTTAAAAAGAAAAAAAACAACAATGCAAAGTTGATTTTACAGCACCAGCTGTCCTTCCATACAAGTCCCACACAGTCTGTTAGATTGCGCCATCAAAGCACCGAGAGCAAGAAAACATCCAGCAAATGTGCAGGCGTACAAACTTAAAATCCATTAATTAAAAATAATATCCATCCAATTTACAATCCTTCAGGCATGCTCCAAGAAAAAAAAACTGAACAGCTCCAGTACAAAAACTAATACAGTCATTCGGGAATTGTTTTAAATTCCACCGTATGGATATACGTGGATTCCTTGGAAAAAAAAAAAACCCAAAATGATTTAAGTCTTCAAATAAAATGTTTGTGAAATAAAAATAAAAAAAGTTATGTCCCCTGGTGTTATTTCGTTGTTACCATCCTTCACCAAAATTAATCCTCTCCTTTAACGCTCTTTAATGCAGAAGATGTTCTGGGTTAGAATAGAGATGCACCGTTATGCCACAGCAAAAGCAATACTTTAAAACCTCGCTCGCTGTTCCACTTGGAGACGGAGAAAAGGATGGGGGGGGGGGGGGGGGGGGGGACTGGGCTAATCCTGTGACCTGCACCTTCTTACTAGAGTTGATACAGTGAAGTGAATAGGCCAGACTAATCAGGCCATCTGCTGACCTTAGCACAAACATAATTAGGTCAACAGCAAAGACAGATTATTAAGACTGTGACAAAGGATCAATTAAATTAATACATTGTGACAATAAGAACAACGGTAAGGCTATTATCAGGTGCATTGTAGAAAATGTTTAAATGCAGATATAGTACATCATTATGACAAAACATACTCTAACTCTTCTAACACAGATGAACACAATAAATTCAAAATAAAAGGCCTCAACAATGCATAGCTTACACCTGAACTGTCAATTACTCCAAGAGCAGGACATTTTATGTCTGCAGGTTTCGTTCTCATTTCTGCAATTATTCCACAAAACTCCCCTCCTGTTTGTCCAGACAGTCAGGTGATTTTTACACATTATATGCTTGTAAGTAAAATCCATGTACCACTTCTACCTAAAACTGAAATTTACACATACGTTGTTTAAAAAAGGAAATGACCAGAAAGGAACAAACAACTATAGGTTCATCTCTATACTGTCAACACCGTCATAAATTCTGAAATCCCTAGGAAGTTAAAGATTCAACTTTTTTTTTCTCTCAAGAAGCATTTTAACTAAATTATTATATGGATTTAACTAAAATGTGGTAAATTATTTTCATTAAAATTTTAGCCAATAGACACCCCCGTGCATTGCTCTTTATAGATCGATCAAAATCTTGTCAATCCCAATATTCTGAGATAGAGGCTTATAAACACTGAACTGTGAAGAGAAACAGCAGGTTTGTTAATTATTTGATTTGAATAGATCTTAATGCATTCAAGCTGAAGGTCAACCCACCACCCCTCTCATTAGCGACGTTTAAATGGACAAAAGTAATATCCAAATAAAAATGCGTCATGTAAGCACGCCAATCGGAATATGATAATCGGATTAAGCTCAATCACAATGAAATTGTAATCGGAATGAGAGGAATAGTTTATGCCAATTGATAATCCAATCAAGGTTCATATAAATGCACCTTGATTAGTTATTCCAAATTTGGCAAACTAACCCGAGTGCGCATGTGCACCCGACGTAAACGTGACGCATTTCTGCATCGTTAAGTGCTGTATATACGTAGAGAAGCAAAACTGTTGGGGCTCCCCAATACAAAAAAATAAAAGCTCAAAATTGTTGCTTGCGCCTGATAATAGTGTGTTTTTTAGGCCAATTTGATAACTGCACATGTGAGAGTTGTTCTATTCTGAATAAAGCGAGGTACATAAACATCCACATTATGATTGGATTAATCGATTGTGTGCCCATATAAACAGCATAATCCAATTATTTAATCAGAATACATTTTAATTCGATCGGGAAAAATAACTAAAAACAAAATTAAAAAATTAAAAAAATAATACAATGTACAATTACACCCTTTATCCCAATAAACATGCATTTACGCAAAATGAGGCAGCATCATCATCAGGTGCTACACAAATGTTGTGCTTGTAAATTACAAAAATGTGATGATAAAACACAAAAACATCCTTTAAGCAAACTGCAGACCAAGGTGTAGTACATGAAAATGGTCACATCAGATAGTAGGCGCATTGCACATGCAAATTTGACATTTTCTTTGTGAAGCCTCTATATGTGTTCTGTTAAACATTAAATTATACAGCCAACACAATTCCAGAGCACATTAACATCACCTTTATTACATATTTCAGGTTAAAGACTAAGCGGCTGAAAATGATTATGGGAGTTGACAGAAATGGAAAGTCTTAACTGTGGAATTTGGACGGATCACATTAACATTGTGGGTAACCGTCCTTGAAAATCTGCAAGGTCCAATTCCAGGTCAACAAGGAATAGCAAAACAAACATTTGTGCTGGTTGGAAAACGGGTTTAGCTCTGCAACCCTTACAGATAAGCTAAGGCTGTGAAATTAAAATCCCACTGAGTAATACAGAGATAACACTTCACAAAAAAAAAAAAAATAATAGATCCACAAATTCCTTTACTGTGTCAAGGCTCCATGAACCAAAAAGAAGATCCAGACCAGCAAGCATTAATAGGCATAGCCAGAATGAGGAAAATCACAAGGCAACTGAAAGCACATAATCTACATGCAAAGAGCATAGAAAGTGAAAAGGCTAAGCCAAAAAATAAAAATTGTTTGGACAAGCACTGTAACGTGTGCAGTGTAAATGGGAAGAATATTGATAAGGCCAAATTGGGACCATAAAGCTGAAGAAAAACAAAACTTGAAACTGAAAAAAAGATTTGAAACCAATTAGACGTAGTTGTTTTTTTAACTCTGATTAATTTTTTTCAGCTTCAGATTTCTGGCCTTGTTTTGATGTGGGGGCAGGGACACGCACGGGTTGTACTTAACATTCCCGGCTGTTGCATTCAGGAACTGTGGGAACTTGAAATGTCTTTAAAACATTATCAGTATTCTATGTTCTTCTGATTGGTTTTGAGAAATACCATGCGTTAGTAATCTGAGCTGTTTATGACAACCCATGACACAAATCCCCGGGGAAAAATTATGATATACCACACAGCATTTTAAGTCCATGTTGGACATGTCCCATGTTCTCAAAGTAAAGCGGAAGAACCACCAGATTTTACTCAGCATAACCTCTTCTGGTTCTCCTGTCGGCATCAGAGAGATAGAAAGAGAGAGGTAGATAGAAAACAAACACATTCACACTCGATACTTGAGCAGTTTAGAGAAACGGCCTGACATGCATCGTGAGCTGGCCTTTGGCTGAGATGCGTCAGCAGGTTGGCCATATTTGGAAGTGGAAAGTCTACCTTACAAATCAATGGAACCACCTTTTAAAAACATGTAGATTTTTATTTTTTATGTGTAGATTTTCTGAATAAAAACGACTAACTTGATTCAACACTGTTGTCATGCGAGTCCCTGACATGGTGTTATGTCAGGGTTAGAAAATTTAAGATGGGGGGGGGGGGGAGACTGCAAAAGTTGAATAAAAGAATAAAACTTGAATCTGAAAAACAGTTTTAAACTTTCCTTTTTCCATTTTCTTTTTTCTGTTTCAACCCCCAAATGAAAGAGAAACAATACCCCCAAATACTGAATTGTAAAACTTAAAAAGAGAGAAATGGATCAACTAACTTAATGGGTGCTAACGGGCTGCCCTTCTGACAAAACAGCAACATCAAAGAGGAAACAAAAACAATAAAAACACAAAAATTACTGTTACAAAAAAAAAAAAAAAAGATTCATGAGCATATAAAAAAGAAAAAAGTTAAGGCTCCACAAAACAATGACTAATCTGTTTTTTTTTATGACAGGACTTTAGTGGCTTTCAGTGTTTGTTAGAGTGGATATAAGCAGAAACCTCCCATTCTCTCCTCTAACTAACCTGTAAAACTGAGCTTCTGCTTCAGATGTCTGCACCATTACTTTTTATTATTTCACATTCCATCAGACCAGCTCTGGCAAAAATACAAACCATTTATCAGCAAAGCAAAGAACAAATGCCTTTGTTTGGCTTAAAAAAAAAAGACCAATGAAAACTCCTGCTATTGCTCAATCAAAGCAAACCCCCTCCCTTCAAAGGCTATTGGCCAAGTTAACGGCATCAAAACTAAATCCCCTTCTTCATCAATAACGAAGTAGGTTCTCACACATTAAGTGTGAGACGACACTTCGGTCTGTCGTTAATGCATTATACCACAGTATTTTTCATGAAAGGACTATTTATGAAAAATATATAAAGCTGCATTACCTTTACATGAATGTCAATCATTAGGAGAGTCAGGAAACAGCATTGCATCAAGTTTTAGGGCGTTTTCACACCTGAGGTGTTTAGTCTAATTAAAATTAACTCCAGTTCATTTTACCCTTTGGTGCAATTGGTTTTTGTAGATGTGAACACAGCAATTGCAGTAGAGTGTGGCCCAGAACTGTACCAAGATCGTTTAGGCAAGGCAAGGCAAATTTATTTATATAGCACAATTCAGTACAGGGACAATGCAAAGTGCTTTACATGATTAAAATATAGCAAATTAAAACAGAATAAAAGCAAGTAGGAATTTAGAGGAAGTAGTCTTCGTATGGTTCTTGTTGTGCCAGTTCAGACGTGACAGAAAGCGGTAACGGACTACGTTACCCATGATGCAATGTGGTCAAAATGGCCACCAACTCATGTGGTCAAAATGGCCACCAACTCCCATCACGCAACACGGCAAAATGGCCGCCGATCAAGGAAACGGCATCAATTCGGGACGTAACGGACTGCGTTACCCATGATGCAATGTGGTCAAAATGGCCACCAACTCCCATCACGCAACACGGCAAAATGGCCGCCGATAAAGATAAGGTTGCTATAGTGATGGCTATAAAAGCCGATCACACACGATGAGCTTCCTTCTTCCCTGGCTTTTGGCCAACCCGAGAAGACACACACACAGCTGATTCCCCGCCACGTGTTCGATTGCTCGCTGGACCGAGATTTTTCGACGCAACGGTTATTCCCTGCTTTATAACAGGAGGTCGACTTAAATAAGTACTTTTAAATTCCCTCTGATCAAAAGACTGAGAGACGCCGCATCTCCCACTGATCGAAGAGGACCCCGCTTTTGTCTGGCCAACAAAGCGACTGTGGACCCGGAGGAAGAAACGAAGCAGCTTCTTCCCATCCCGGTCCCGCTGCAGCCTGCGGATAACTGCGCTCGTCGAAGCGCGTCCAGAAAGCCACACTCGGAGCGTTCCGGACCAGCCCCGAGGCAACTCAAAGTAACGGGGTTTTTCCCCTTTCATTTCTGTTTCACCAACAGGGTGTTTAGAAGTGCCTGGGCAGGCGGTAGAACTTTGTAGGTGTTGGTTAATGCTTTTATTCCACGACGAAGTTGGAATTATTTTGCTGAACATTTTCTTTGTATGTGCATGTATTTTACAATTGATTTTGCTGTGTTGATTTGTGATTCATCAATAACCCCGCCGTGGGTTACCGCCTTATTTCTTTTCATCTTTTTCCCTGCTCCCCCCCCCTCTCTCTTTTCGCTTCTCCTTATCAGTTTAATCTCTTTGTCCGAGCTCAAGTCGCAGGCTTTACTTTAAACTCCCAGTTAACTGCCCCCTCTTGAAGCGAGGCATTACCCCATCAGCGTAAGCGTGGTTACGTCATTAGGACCTCCCCACATACGTCAACGTAGCAGCCATCTTGGGAGGGTCACGTGTATCTGAACTGTAGGTAGCTTAGCTGAACTAGCTTTCGTAAGACATCAAAGCGTCCAGTGAGATTCCCGAAGCTGTTCTGTCTACCAATGCTGATACGTCAAATGCCGATGTTTCGAGGGCGGTGTTAAACAACTTTGAGTTAAGTTAAGATCTGCTAACCGCTCATTTTAATCCATTGTTTATTTTTGTTTTGTTCTTTATTTCCATATATATTGTTGCATGTTTTAGTTTAGTAATGAGTAAGAATTCCAAAGTTGTTGAATCAGAGAATTACTGTAACAGGGAATTGCTTTTGGTTCAATAAAACCAACGACTGCGGAATAGAAATTGTTTTGTGTTCAATCCAATTCACAGTTGCATGGGTATTCAGAAATCAGAGCTAACCTCCTTTGGAGTTAACATCTGATATTAATACAGAGACAATATCATTGGATGGTGATAAGGAATAAGGATTTAAACTCTAATTGCAGTTACATTGGGGTTCTCACAGCCTGCTGGATAAACCTGGTCGGTTAACAGTCCGACCTGATCATTTATCCCAGCATAAATGAGTTCATAACAGCAAATTAACTAATGCATTAGTGGTATAAATACTTACAAGTTTATAGCTAACATCACCACCATTTGAACTATATTTGTTATAGCGGAAATTTGAGTTGAATGATTTATTATTTAAATTATAATACCAAATTATAATTAATAATAATAATAAGCATATTCAACCAGCTTATGGCATAGCAGTTCTAAACAAACTCTGGAGCGGGTTGCTTATGGTGTGTATGTGATCCAATCTCCATCTGACACAGCTACAAGGTGTACGCTGCAAAGTTGACCCAATCTCCTTTCCATAGGTTTGCGTTGCAGGTTGTGCTACAACAGACATTAATAATTAATAATTTTTCCCCCGTGCTTTTTTTTTCCTTTACAAGCTCAGAACCCAGCATTTACTTCCTGTATTTACATGCGGTTCGCCGGCCCCGGACACATCCAACCAATAAACAGACTGAACGTTCTCATGGTACTCGTTTCAGGTTTCGGTTCGCTTGGAACTTTCTCTGTGTGAAAAGAAACGGATAAAGCTTCAAGTCAAAAACCTCAACTCATTCAGTTTAAAGTAAACAAACTCTGCAGTGATCGAGAAGACATTCCCAGTGTCGTATTTATCATTGTTTCAAAGCTGTAGCAGATGCTTGCCATGGATTTGAAAATCTTGAATACATCTATATAGTGGGTAATTTGCAAATGTCTATTGTACGAAAATATTGGTTTAAAACAGTAGATATTCTGGGAAAAATCTTGTTCAGGACATTACTATAAAAAGGAAATCAATAAAAACAAATAACATATACTGGGAAACTTCAATTTGAGAGAATACGTCACAACTAAACCATAATTGTAATTCTACTTATATAAATGGCGTATTTACACGTATTACCGAGGGTCTGGACCATTATTTTATCTTTTTCTATTATTTCATTTTAAAAGGCTCCACATGATTCTTGGCATGCCTACGAAACCCTGTGCTCAGAGAAGTAATACAGCCATAATTACAGACTACCATGGCCAGTTGTCAGGGAAACCAAAGAAAAACTCTCTAGGAATGTTTTTCCCTCCTGCAGCATTTCTCTCTCAGAACAGAACAGTCTTGTGTTTTCTTCATTTGTTTAAATCTCCTGTAAAGAAGTATTTCCCACTCTGACATCGTGTTTTGTCTTTACCATGTTTTCAGTGGCTGAATTACTCAGCATAGGACCAGAACCTGTCCTTCAAATGCATATTCTAAAAGCAGACGAGGTACATTTGACAGAACATTTAGTTTAAAAAGTGGCGACTGCATTATATTCCATTTATTTTTTTAGTGAAAATAAAGAAAACATCCCAACCTTATTTTTCCCCAGCTGCTTGTTGTTTGATGCGTGGCATTGTTGGCAATAAACATCACAAGGGTTTTATGGTCAAGCTCATTTCCAGAGTGTAGCATCGATCTTTTCCACGATTAGGAGACCTTTACTGGTTTCTTCTTTTAACTTGCAGTGCAACCAGTTTTGCTGGTAGAGGAAAATAGCTCAAACCAAATGTTTGACTTTGCATAGTTTAAAAAGCTTTGCATATACCCAAGGATCTCAGAATTTGGTATATATAACTTTTGTTTCCCTTAAGCGGAACTCGGAAGAAATTTGCCACCGACCATTTGCCAGGCAACATTGAAGCTAAAAGCTATTAAGGGTTCATAAGCAGAACGCTGCTACAAACAGAAAAGTCTCAAAAGAGAAGTGCAACATATCTGAAGAAATCCCAGCATAAACTGAAGTGGCCCGCAGTACACCAGGAACATGCAGCTGCGGTAACTCATTTAGCTCTAAAGCTAGATTGTGTTCCAGTAAACCCAAGAGTTCCCGCTGCAAGTCAGAAACCCAACGGGAATTACAAAATTACTGAGCTCTGTGAAAACCTAACCGCTATTAGCAACACAACCTAACTTTGGGTCGACCAATTGTCTGTATCAAGGTTCCCCAAAGTTTTGAAAAGGATGGGTTTCAAAACCACAAATAATTTCCTTCGCGCCATTTGTCTGGTTTAAAACTGCCGTATCCCCCTTTCCCAACCTGTTGCTGGACACTGCCAGCGTTTCACTTTTGTATCGGAAACAAGACAGACGAATCTGGCAGTGGGGAAATGCTGCTGTTCACGACAACCAGAGATGGTCATGGTGCTATAATTAAACAACAGCACAAACCACCACTCCTCTTAAGGTAACATTGTTTTCACATTTTATCTGGCAGCCTATGACTGAGCAGTATATCACCAAAGCAGCCAGGTGCGGACTCGGTTCTCGTGTTGATAATCCGACTAAACAACCAGTTAATATTAGTCTGTTTAACTCCCAGAGCTACTTTATAAGAGGTAGCATCTAGGGCTGTATGATTTAGCCGAGAGTAAAAATTGCAATTTAATTTTGACTTTTCTTTGCATTGACTACAAGCAACAAAAATTTCCTATAGATAAAGATGTTTGTAAACAAGGACTATTTAAAACAAGACATTTAACTGTTTTTATTAATCACAATATTCTTATTCAAGAGAATAGCTTCCTGAGTTGGACATTAATCCTTGTTGAACATAAAGTGCAACCAACAAACAAGTGTATCTATTAAACAGTTTGACCGGTACATAATGCTATGGTGAAACTCCTGAAGGTTTCTGGTAAAAAAGTATGATTATATAAACTCTAAAACAAAAAATACAATTAGATCATCTCACTGCTATCTTGCCTTCATTGTGGAGGTAAACCCATTTTAAAACATTTTACCGACACCTAAAGGACATATCTTACCCATTAATTGTTACATAGACAAAAATGCAGACCTCTGCGATTTGGAAATTGCATTTTTTTTAATTGCGATTATATTGCAAATGCAATTAATTTCCAGCCCCAGTAGCCTCAAAGAAAAATAAAATATTTAAAAAAAATAAAGTACTTGAAAACGACTACTAAATTAAGCAGGTGTTAAGTTTATATTTTAGCATCAAAAACAGAAAAAAATAAATCTAAAAATCGATAACTTATCCATGTTTGCAGAGGACAAAATAATAGTTGCCTTGTTTAAAATCAAAACAATCAGATCATGTTATACGTTTTTATTTCACATTTTTCTATCATCACATTGATACCATGACTTTCTTTTTATACACTGTAAAAATCTCATACTGCCCAACGCCTCCTAAAAACAGCATATTTCTCTGCCTTTCAAGGCGGTACAGACTAAAGCATGTGAAACCTTACCTCACCTCTGTTTACACAACAACGATCCATTGAAAACTGGATTGTTTTTCCGTTAACATCTACATGAAAACATTTTAATGACGATCTCCGTGCACATAACGCTTGTAAATACATTTAAAGTGGTTTAATTTCCCTTCCGCTAGTAGACAGTGCATTCTGTGAAAGTCAACATGTGCATGCGTACAAACACTCCCTGCGTAACAGGGATACTTGGCAAGTGCCAGGCGTTTCCAAGAAAGGAAGATTCCTTCACAACAGCAGAGACCCGGATGTTGTCAAAACGTTACACTCCGCAAGCCATTTTCAAAGAAGACACACAACGTTGTGGTGTACATGAATAGTATAAAACCAAACAAAACTTTTCTATTTTTTCTAAAAAATAAATAAATCACGTAAACGAGGCCTAAATATTTCACACAATCATGAAATACTTAATGAGGTATAAACTGTCAGAAGTCAAAGTAACTAGTTGTTAAAGGAACAACAAGTAATAATGACACCTAGTGGTTAAAAGTGGAATAACACATACACAATACCCACATACACAATTCGCGGACACCCGCGATACCAAATGCTGCGCTCTGTTTTCAGAATCCCCGGAGCTTTCATACGATTGGCTCAGGAACCAGGAAGTAAACACAGGATACGTGCTGAACCTAAGTAGATCTGGACCGTACCTCTAGGTTTGAAAGGAGACAAACGGGACTAAGACATTGTGGATGGAGAGGACCGATGTTTATAGAGAATGTTACTTCCATCCCAGGTGACAAATGAGAATTATTAAGGCTGATTTTATAGTCAATATCAACTTATTGCTCCTTTAGCATGTTTTGAACATGCAGCAGCCATTTTGGATTCTGATATAAGGGCTGGTTGCTCCAACTTTCCCACGTCAAAGTTGGACATTTCAACTTCTGAGAACTTAAATGCAAAATTGAACGACGTTGCTCAGAATGCACACAGATTCACACATATCACACAAGATATACTGCTCAAATAGTTGGATTAACCAACAACACTCCTAAGAAGCTACAAGCTTTTAAAAGCTCTCAAAAGACATTTTAGATTGCTTATCAGTGTAATGTTACTTGGAAACTTTAGCACCGACTTAGGCAATACCACTAAGCCCTGTGACGCTTCGACAAGAGTTGTTTCAGGGTCAGACATGCCCAAAGTTTTGATTCTGGCAATGAAACGCTATAGAG